>NW_021145262.1:0-37315 GCF_900634775.1 Gouania willdenowi
ATATATGTGAATACATCACTAGACACATTTAAAAAGGCTACAATAACTGCTGACTCAAACAGCTCATGGGCTGATATTTTATGAAATATATTTGTGCATGTGGATCACTATTAGTGTTACTGTATGTAATTCATTTATTTCCTCACTTGAAATAAAATTATTATTATTATTAAAAAAAGCACGTTCAAATCACAAATAACTTCAATAGTGTTTTTACTGCTGATGAAATATAATTAAAAATGTTGCATTTCACAAGTTGGGATGAATTAATAGTGACATTAGTTAATATTTATTTCACACAACGTGTGACATGTTTAGCTTTTATTCTTCCATACAAGTGTTTAATCTGATCATAAACAAATCAATGGCTCTGTGGTTTTATGACAGTAAAAGATGTTTTTTTTTTTTTACTTGGTCTGTTAGTCCTTATATGGAGTGGTTAGCATTAACCCAGTCTGTGTGTCGGTGGGTTAGCTTAGCATAGTTAGCTTTAGTTGAGTTTCCAGTTCATAATCGTTGCTACAGGTTCATCTCTGTTCCGTGTTTGTAGAACTTTGGGTGGATCTGATGGAGGAACTTAGACTGGTTCACTTTGTTGGATGGTTGTTTGGTTTTAACCCAGTAGTGGTCCATGATGTTTCACTGCAAGGCAGCTTCTGGTAGCCGTGACAAACACCTCACACACACACACAGACGGTGGTGTGTGGGTGGTGGCGGTGCACGTCAGAGCTTCCGTAAACAATGTTCCGCTCCAGAGAATAATAAGTTGTTGACAACAGTCGCAGTTTTGGTTCGTGGAACATGTTTTTTTTGGGGCATTCTTGGCTAAATTGAGGGACAAATGGCCCGCGGCCCTCGCTAATTTCTGAATTTATTGTTTATATCGAGGTATGACAAATTCTTACCGGTGAGAATGTTTCTCATGATAAATCATAAACGATAAAATATCACACATTCCTACTTAGTACACATTCAGAGCCAGAAATGCAATGGGGGACTAATAATTTGCATAATTTCTTTTGGTGTTTTAGTTTCGGCCAAAAAATTTCATTTGGGTACATCCCTAATGGAAACATCTGCATCATGTTTTATCATTGATTTGACTTTGCTTTTATCGACAGCTTGAGTCATGAAGTAAAAACGCAAATGGAAAAGACAAAGACAAAATGAAAAAGCAAAATGGAAAAAGAATGACTTCATTTGTATATTTTTTCATTATTGATTCTCTTTATATTTCCACATGCATTTCCTTTTAATTTTGGCATTCCTGTGATTCCATAGAATCTAACATTTTAATATGTCTTGCTGCCTGTAGATTAGTAGGAGGGCATGGGGAGGGACCACACCACAGCTCTGCCCAAAAGGTTTTGTAAGGATGTGATTATCACAGTTTTAAAGGCTTTAATGGAGATCATAGTAACCTGTAGACAATAGTTGATGCTAAAGATAAACAATCAAACACACAAAGAACGTCTAACACCGTTATTCACTCACACTTCCCTGTGGGAACGGAATGTAAGACCCTGTGACTCTTTCTTCGCTTATGCCCCGCCCATTCCCCAGCCTTCCAGCCAATCAACACATGTAAACAAAACTCACATTGGCAGAGAAAGCTGCATATAAACATGATGCCTTCACGACCATGGGAAATCGTAGTTGTTCCCTGTGCTCCAGCAGCAAATGATGAGAATGAGCCACAAAAATAAGTGAAAAATGAAGTTTTCTTGAACTTTTCTGTTCACAGGAATTTAAAAGTATTTTCTTACATTTACCAAAGACCTGACTTATTACACTTTAAGACAATTCAGGATTATTTTAATTTCTATATGTTTGCTTTTATTTACAATTATTTATTTATTTTTATGGTTGTGTCTCTTATTATACAGTTATATTTGTTGTGCAACCACTGGAACATTAGAACAAAACCTTTGTGAGACTCAAAGGAATGAGAATGTGTTGAGTTTACAATGT
This sequence comes from Gouania willdenowi, assembly GCF_900634775.1. Classification (NCBI taxonomy): domain Eukaryota; kingdom Metazoa; phylum Chordata; class Actinopteri; order Blenniiformes; family Gobiesocidae; genus Gouania; species Gouania willdenowi. The sequence continues at coordinate 1,972 of NW_021145262.1, forward strand.
GTCTGTTACACTTTATTTACACAGCCTGTTCTGTGCTTTGAATTGATTTAAGTCATTTCAGTTTTGGTGTGTGATCTGATGATATTAGATCATTAAGGATTAGAACATGACGACGATCTCCCAAATCACAGAGATCTTAGAACCGTCTGTAGTTCACATTTGAACCCTTGCGGTGCCTTGTCTGTGTCATATGTCTGTAGTCCATACACAGAACATCCAAAGGTTTTTTTATCTGCCAAATCACATCATTTACTAGTCAGCATGTCAGCATTACAGACATTACAGAATTATTAAGCACTTAAACAGGGCATAAGTACGCTCTGCCCCCCCCCCCCCCCCCCCCCCCCCCCCCCCCAGTGCACAGACACACTCCATCAGTTCTGAGTGTTGAAGCACTGAGACACGTTTGAGGAAACACTGCATGTATTTCTCTTCTCTAACTAACTCTCTGTTGCTCCTCAGTAACAGAGCTGCTGCTGCAGCTCAATGGGCTGTTTACACTTTCTTAAAGAGACAGTGTCCTGAATGTGATTTACTTTAAAAACGACTTTTAGCCACTCAGAGCTGCCCTGAAAGAAGCAATGCTACAGAATTAATAAAAAAGGGTCTTTGTGGCATTTTTCTCCATTGACTTTAGGCCATTATTGTTTTTTCTTGTAAAACTATTAATAAAAATAAATGGTTTATATCACCTATTGCCATTTTAAGGAAAAATAGAGAGAATGAATATTGGTCTATATCACCCAGGCCTACTTGGAACCAGTTTGATAAGTTGCTTACATACAATTTAAATTATCTTTTATTCCTTCTTTTCCATTTAGGGCAATGATTTTAAGTAAGTTTGTTTTATTAATAAATCACTTTAAAGTGGTCTAAATTATTTGAATGAAAAAAATTGTGATTAAATTATGATTGTGATTTTCAAAGAAAAAATCATGATATGATATTTTTCCCATATCGCCCACCCCTCTGCTCAGGTCATGTTTATTAAAATGTACATGATTAATGTAGTATGAGATTTAGGGATGTAACGATTCACTCAACTCCCGATACGATTCGATTCACGATACTGGATTAACGATACGATTCTCTCACGATTTATTTTACAAAATGGGACTGTAGAAAAACTATGACTGAAAAATATTCGTATATTTTTTGGGGTAAAAAAAAACTATACTGTTTTCCTTTTATTTTTCATTGTCAAAAGAATCCCTTGATAAACTATTCAACAATGCAATTTCACTAAAAATAAATCTTGAATGAAATAAATAAAGGAATAGTACAAATGAAAATGAAGCCTATTAATTTAAATTTTGGTTCTAAAATAAACAATGCCAAAATGCATAATAGTTCTTTTTCTTTTTAAAAGTGCAGCTGAAAATGTATTTTGTGCCTTAACAATTGGACTTTAAAAAAACGTGATTGCACTAATTTACGTCATATTTGTTTGGACCAGCAGAGGGCGCTGGTAACACAGTGGTCGTTTGGCATGCAGATATCTTGCAGTGAAGAAGAAAAGCTATGCTAGCAGACAGAGCTAATAGAAAAACGTGACTTTTACAGATATTCAAGTAATATTACAGATATTCTTTCGGTGCTAAAGGGGTAATGAATCATTTATTAACATATTTAAGATTAGAAGGCAGCCAGAAAGAAAGTATTACCAACCTACACGTGCGCCCTCTGCTGGTTAAAAAAAGTACTGCGATTCATTTTTCAGAAAATTGATATCAACCGTGATACCTATGAATCGATTTTTAACTGCCTTACGATTAGTCGTTACATCCCTAGTTCCTACTCTTACACTTTACATGTACTTTCCAGTGTTTTGCAGACATTCTCTTGGTTAACGTGGTCACCAACCGGGACTCGTAACATAGGCAGGACCCTAAAAGCTCATCCTGTACATTGCTTTGGTTAAAGACTTATCTTTTAATATAACCCTTAGTAAGATAATGTACTTTCATGTGATTAACTGAATTTATAATGTTCATGTTTTTAAAAAAATATTTGAACAGATATGAACAAATCAACACGAAGGGAAAAAAACCCAAGATTTATTAATTGTAAGATTATTATACGTTAATATTACCTTGTTCTGATTACATTTTCCTGCATGGTGAAACACATTTATTAGCTCTTATTAGGGGTGGGCGATATGGGAAAAACATCATATCACGATTTTTTATTTGTAAAATCACGATCATGATGTTTTTATTTCAAATCATTAAGACTATTTTAAAGTTATTTATTAATAAAACAAATTAATTCACCTACTTAAAACTGTCGCCCTAAATAAGAAAAAATGAATAAAAGATCATTTAAGACACAGTCATTTTCTAATAATTTAAAAAAATGTATGTAAGTTATTTATCAAACTGGTTCCAAGTACAATTAACATCAAACAAAAAGGGTGACAAGTTATTTTAGTCTCAGTCTTTTTACTTTGTTTAACTAAAGTGGTGTAGCATTAGCATCACTTGCTACATAACAAGGCATCATATCAGTCTTGTGATTTGTTTGTTATTGAGTAACACACTCAAAATAATAAAATCCTACTTTAAACAGTGTTTAAACGCCTCATTTCACACAGTTTATACAATCATATCCTTTATAAGATAAAACGTTACTGCTTTGGTTACATTAGGCCTGGGTGATATTACGGAGCGTATTTCTGACCTGTTTAAGCACTTAATAATTCTTTGGTGTCTGTAATGCTGACATGCTGACTAGTAGTGGTGCAACGGATCAAAAAACGAACGGTTCTGATCGTATCACAGTTTTGATTCACGCATCGGATCATTTTTCTGATCAGCAGAAAAAAAAGAAAAAGACCAGACGAATAACTTTACTCTCCATTTATTTAGTAGAACACTTAGTGCAACATTTCTCTGCTCATTAAATACAAACAACATTTAACTTGAGGTGTCAATCCAATGCTTAAATAACATTTGTAATCATATAAAGTGTAATATAAGGCATGATACATCATCCTTTAAACAGGTAATTACCTGTGATTACATACACATAAATGTATGGTAATTACAGGTAATTACCTTTAATTACCATACAGTGTATGGAGAAAAAAAAAACAAGTTATGACACCTTATTTTTTAAACATGGAGAGTGAATTAAAAACGAGCCTATGCCCACATCATCAAAAAGAATGAAAGAAGAAAAAAAAGCAGATCTGAGTTTATAATTTAAATTTCCTACAATAGTCAAGGATGGCCATCTGGACTAGAGCTAATATTTATTTAATAAGAGCTTTAAAAGACATGGATGGAGACATGACGACATTCATACAGACTTATTACGCACACAGAACTGTTCCTTTCTCTGCCTCCCTCTGTGTGTGTGTGTCTCTCTTTAACTATCACACAATCACACACAGATACACGGCCAGGAGCGTGAACCACATGTACGTGGGTACGATCGTTCTGTCACACACACACACACACACACACACGGACGTCGCAAATGGAACAGGCTTCATCGAGGCATTACTAATAATGATTTTTAAAAAAAAAATATTTCTTCCGTCAACCAATCCGCAGACCACGTGTGTGCCGAATCGTGGAGAGCAATCTGTGTCGATCATGGATCAATGATGATCCGTTGCACCACTATTGACTAGCAAATGGTGTGATTTGGCAGAGAAAAACCTTTGGATGTGCGGTGTATTGACCACAGACGGCACCGCAAGGGTTAAAATGTGAACTACAGACAGTTCTACATTCTTCGTGATTTGGGAGATTGTCATGTTTTAATCCTTAACTACAGTGGCTGGGAAGTGTGAGGTGAATGCATTTACAGAAACGAACACAAATGCAAACAGGTCACAACACGAATGCAAACCGGCCACAACGGAAGTGTTTCTGACGGACCGGTATTACAGACGGACGGGTATTATGATATGATGGCCTGATATGAAAAATATAAGAGTATCCTAATCAACTTTCATACGCGTTTCGATGTCTTCTTCTTGTTCTAATCTGTTTTGGTGGGTTAAAAACATCTGCCAGAAACGTGTCCGTCTGTAATACCGGTCCGTAGGAAACACTTCCGTTGTGGCCATTTTGCATTCGTGTTGTGACCTTTTTGCGTTTGTGTTCATTTCTTTAAATGCATTCACCTGACACTTCCCAGCCACCGGGTTTCTGCAACTATAAGTTCCTGGACAGGAGTCCAAAGTAATATTTATCCATCATATTGGCTCTCATTATGATGAAATCACTTTTTATCAATAATTTACAGTTTTTTCAAAAACAGAACATCTTTCTGTGTCTTTTTAAGAGATATACAGTATTTGTTGTGTGGATAGGAAGTAGCAGGTTATAGACCAGAAATGAGGGTATTTTATATTGACTGTTTTCTGTTTCCATCTTAACATATAATGTCTATGTTTCCACAGGAGAATCAACAGAAGTGTAAATGACATGGATGGCAGCACTGCACAACAACAGGTCAGTGTAGCTGCTCTCCACCTATTTTAACAACTGTACTGGCTGCACAACATGCTATATTAGCCAATCATACACAATAATGCTTTGGTCATTTTTTAATCCTTCACTTTCATAAAAACACAATCCTAATATCACACAGTGGTAAATGAAGTAAAATACACTTAATATGATGCTACTGATGTCTTTTGTGTGTCTTGTTGCTGAAATGTGATATAAATAATGAATGTTTTAGTGTCAATATTAAGTTTTCAAACAGTGGCTGAAATAACAGGTCATTTATTTTATATCATTTTAAAAGACGTAAGCAAAGCATAACAACAGGTTACATGTTTTTTATTTTTATTTTGCTGAAATTCTGAATTCTTGAATTAACTTAACAGTAGCATAACTTAACATCTGCATTGTTTCACCTCATGAATTAAATTCAGAGGGTCCAGCTCTGATAGTGGGGTCTCCTAACCCTCTTCCCCTGGTCAGGGGTCTGCAACCTTTACTCTACAAGGAACCATTTAACCTCATCTCACCTGGATTAAAGTCCTCCTGGAGCCATAAATACCTTCTCTATGAAGACAATACAGTGTATTACATTATATACAGTTAACATTATATAGAATAATGTTTGATTTAATTATTTTTTATTGATCATGTAAATAGAAACCTAAGAACAGCTTAAAATAAAATAAATCAACATCAAGAAATAAAACAGTATCTTGCATCTTCAAATTCTTACACATCTCAGTTTACATGAACATAGAGCTCGGCCAGTTTGCCTAAAAAAAATCTCAGATTTTTAAAAAGAAAAATTCAAGTTTCGATTTGATTTTCAATATTTTTTTAATGCACTTTAAAATGACTGCAGACATCAGATTTATTGTCAAAAGTGCAACTTTATTTCTGTGATTGTCCTCAAGAGTTAAAATGCATAGAATAATGTCAAAATAAAAGTAAATGAGGCTGTTATTCAACAATTTCAACATTTAATCCAGGTTTAAGCAAAAGTGCAACAACAACTTCACAGTAGCTTAAATTTTCTGATTAAGAAATCATAAAACTACATATTTTATAACATTACAGTTAAAAAAATAATAAACTCTTCCCTTATCATCTCAGCATAGTGTGAATAAAAAATTGAACATGTCTGTGGCACACACACACATAGCCTACTCAATGGGTAAACAAATGTAAACAAAGAGGAGGCGGGATCACATCGGAACGCGAAAAAGTAAAAAAAAAAAAAACTGGTGGGAAAAAAAATAAATATCTGAATATTAATTGAAACTCAAATTTTTTAATTAAAAATTGTTTTTATCTACAAATTTGATTCATCGATTGAATCGTTTTTTTTTTTTTACGTAACCAGGATACAAAAAACATGTAACTGTAATCTGTGACAGTATATTAAAAAATGTGTAATCAGATTACATGTTTTTTTTATAAAAACTGGGATTATTTTGAGGGATTACATTTTAAAAGCAAGCAGAATATGCATCAGTGCATCAACACACAGTGCACGTTCACTACAACAAAAGAACACGTAAAACAAGCTGTAACAATCTAGTTATGACGTAAACAGCGCGGACACCGTGCGCTTGTCTGGAAACAAACCAACGTGTCCGTGGACTCACAGAGCTGAAGAGTTTTCTAAACAGAGTTGATGGATCAGTACGTGTGTTTTATGTTTCTGTGTCACATAAACACTGTAATACCGTGGGACCTCTACACAACAATCTGAAGCAGAGCACGTATGGCGTTATATTTGTGCCACAACTCTGCTGTCAGTGCACGTCTGAACTTTATCACGACTGTAAATGGTCCACGTTATAAAGATTATCTGTTGATTGGATTAAAAGTAAACCAGCGAGTTAAAGACATGTACACAGAGCTGTGTGTGCATCTAAAGAAATAAATATAACCAATAGAAGCTGATTTTTCATCAATAACTTTAATGCACTTTGTGTTTTAATTAGATAAAATATTTAATGTGACTCTTCCAACAGCTCAGTTATAGGCCTGTACAACATTATTTAATGTATGAGTGGGGTCAGGTTCAACTATTTTATTTTATATTGTGCATTGTTGGAATGTCTGTGCTAAATAAACATTTTTTTATTTTTAATTTATTTATTCTTTTAAGCATTAACATTAATTTATACAATTGCAATGTTTTAATTTTAGTGGTTAGTTCTAAAGATGGGCGATAACGATAAAAATCACAATAATTAAAAACTATAAATAAAAGAAATAAATAAAAAAATTCACAACTTAGTGTAAACAGGTTCCTTACAAACACAAATATATGTGAATACATCACTAGACACATTTACAAAGGCTACAATAACTGCTGACTCAAACAGCTCATGGGCTGATATTTTATGAAATATATTTGTGCATGTGGATCACTATTAGCGTTACTGTATGTAATTCATTTATTTCCTCACTTGAAATAAAATTATTATTATTAAAAAAATCACAAATAACTTCAATAGTGTTTTTACTGCTGATGAAATATAATTGAAAATATTGCGCTCACAAAGGTGACAGTGGCTCAGGTGGTAGTGGGTCGTCTTCCGATCGAGAGGTTGGGGGTTCGATCCCAGTACCTGACTATGTGTCGAAGTGTCCTTGGGCAAGACACTATACCCTAAGTTGCTCCCAGTGGTCGACTAGTGCCTTGCATGTCAGTCCTGTCCCACTGGTGTGTGAATGTGAGAGTGATTGGGTGAATGAGCTGATATGTAAAGCACTTTGAGACTGTTTCAGTGTGGTGATAAAGCTCTATATAAAATCAAGTCCATTTACCAAGTTGGGATGAATTAATAGTGACATTAGTTAATATTTATTCCACACAACGTGTGACATGTTTAGCTTTTATTCTTCCATACAAGTGTTTAATCTGATCATAAACAAATCAATGGCTCTGTGGTTTTATGACAGTAAAAGATGTTTTTCTTTTCTTTTTTTTTTTTTTACTTGGTCTGTTAGTCCTTATATGGAGTGGTTAGCATTAACCCTGTCTGTGTGTCGGTGGGTTAGCTTAGCATAGTTAGCTTTAGTTGAGTTTCCAGTTCATAATCGTTGTTTGTAGAACGTTGGGTGGATCTGATGGAGGAACTTAGACTGGTTCACTTTGTTGGTTGGTTGTCTGGTTTTAACCCAGTAGTGATCTATGATGTATCACTGCAAGGCAGCTTCTGGTAGCCGTGACAAACACCTCACACACACACAGACAGTGGTGTGGTGGCGGTGCACGTCAGAGCTTCCGTAAACAACGTTCCGCTCCAGAGAATAATAAGTTGTTGACAACAAACAGTCACAGTTTTGGTCCGTGGAACATGTTTTTTTTGGGCATTCTTGGCTAAATTGAGGGACAAATGGCCCATGGCCCTCGCTAATTTCTGAATTTTTTTGTTTATATCGAGGTATGACAAATTCTTACCGGTGAGAATGTTTCTCATGATAAATCATAAAATAATGCACATTCCTACTTAGTACACATTCAGAGCCACAAATGCAATGGGGGACTAATAATTTGCATAATTTCTTTTGGTGTTAAAGTTTCGGCCAAAAAATTTCATTTGGGTACATCCCTAATGGAAACATCTGCATCATGTTTTATCAATGACCCTGTGGGCGGGTCATTGATTTGACTTTGCTTTTATCGACAGCTTGAGTCATGAAGTAAAAACGCAAATGGAAAAGACAAAGACAAAATGAAAAAAGCAAAATGGAAAAAGAATGATTTCATTTGTATATTTTTTCATTATTGATTCTCTTTTTTATTTCCACATGCATTTCCTTTTAATTTTGGCATTCCTGTGATTCCATAGAATCTAACCTTTTAATATGTCTTGCTGCCTGTAGATTAGTAGGAGGGCATGGGGAGGGACCACGCCACAGCTCTGCCCAAAAGGTTTTGTAAGGATGTGATTATCACAGTTTTAAAAGCCTTTTCTCAGGAAAATCCAAATCTAAATTTTTTCAAGTCTTATGGCTTACTATTGCCTTCCCACCGATTGTGGGCATTTGCAACTTGTTACTCTTTTTTTTTCTTTCTCATTTTTTGTGAACACAATTGGGGATGTAGCTCAGTGGTAGAGCGCATGCTTTGCATGTATGAGGCCCCAGGTTCAATCCCTGGAATCTCCAAAAAACAAGAACTCATGGATTGTGAAGTTGTATGCCTTCTTTCTGCAATGGGTGTTTGTCACATTTTTCTCATTTTTCATGCCATTCTGCATATTAATCCCAGTTTAAGTGTGCACATCATATTTAGACTAGTTTTTAGGGTCTTTTGATAGCCTTTTCTCAGAAAAATCCAAATCTAAATTTTTTCAAGTCTTATGCCTTACTATTGCCTTCCCTCCGATTGTGTGCATTTGCAACTTTTTTCTTATTTTTTGTCAAAGCAATTGGGGATGTATCTCAGTGGTAGAGCGCATGCTTTGCATGTATGAGGCCCCAGGTTCAATCCCTGGCATCTCCAAAAAAGAAGAACTCATGGATTGTGAAGTTCTATGCCTTCTTTCTGCAATGGGTGTTTATCACATTTTTCTCATTTTTCATGCCCTTCTGCATTTTAATCCCAGTTTAAGTGTGCACGTCATATTTAGACTAGTTTTTAGGGTCTTTTGATAGCCTTTTATCAGAAAAAAAAGAAAACTCCAAATTTTTTTTAAGTCTTATGCCTTATTATTACCCTACCTCCGATTTTGGGCATTTGCAGCTTATTTCTCAAATTTTTTTTTCTCATTTTTTGTCTAGACAGCAGGGGATGTAGCTCAGTGGTAGAGCGCATGCTTTGCATGTATGAGGCCCCAGGTTCAATCCCTGGCATCTCCAAAAAACACAAACTCATGGATTGTGAAGTTCTTTGCCTTCTTTCTGCAATGGGTGTTTTGTCACATATTTTCCATGCCCTTTTGCATTTTAATCCCAGTTTAAGTGTGCACATCATATTTAGACTAGTTTTTAGGGTCTTTTGATAGACTTTTCTCAGAAAAATCCAAATCTAATTTTTTTCAAGTCTTATGCCTTACTATTGCCTTCCCTCCGATTGTGTGCATTTGCAACTTTTTGCTCATTTTTTTTTTCTTATTTTTTGTCAACACAATTGGGGATGTAGCTCAGTGGTAGAGCGCATGCTTTGCATGTATGAGGCCCCAGGTTCAATCCCTGGCATCTCCAAAAAACAAGAGCTCATGGATTGTGAAGTTTTATGCCTTCTTTCTGCAATGGGTGTATGTCATATTTTTCTAATTTTTTATGCTCTTCTGCATTTTAATCCAAGTTTAAGTGTGCACATCATATTTAGACTAGTTTTTAGAGCCTTTTCTCAGAAAAAAAAAAAAAAACAACTCCAAATTTTTTCAAGTCTTATGCCTTACTATTATTTTACCTCCGATTTTGGGCATTTGCAACTTTTTTCTCATTTTTTTCTCCTCATTTTTAGTTACAAAAGCAGGGGATGTAGCTCAGTGGTAGAGTGCATGCATAGTATGTATGAGGCCTCAGGTTCAATCCCTGGCATTTCCAAAGAACAAAAGCTCATGCATTGTGAAGTTTTGTGTGTTCTTTCTGAATTGGGTGTTTGTCACATTTTCTCATTTTTTATGCTCTTCTGCATTTTAATCCCAGTTTAAGTGTGCACATCATATTTAGACTAGTATTTAGAGTCTTTTGATAGCCTTTTCTCAAAAAAAAAAAAAAAAAAAACTCCAAATTTTTTCAAATCTTATGCCTTACTATTTTTTTTACTTCCGATTTTGGGCATTTGCAACTTTTTTCTCATTTTTTTTTCTCATTTTTAATTACAAAAACAGGGGATGTAGCTCAGTGGTAGAGTGCATGCATAGTATGTATGAGGCCCCAGGTTCAATCCCTGGCATTTCCAAAAAACAATAACTTATGGGTTGTGAAGTTCAATGCATTCTTTCTAAATTGGGTGTATATCATATTTTTCTCATTTTTTATGCTTTTCTGCATTTTAATCCCAGTTTTAATGTGCACATCATATTTAGACTAGTTTTTAGGGTCTTTTGATAGCCTTTTCTCATAAAGAAAAAAAAAAAATCAAAATTTTTCCAAGTCTTATGCCTTACGATTATGCCGTATGATTTTGGGCATTTGCAACTTTTTGCTCATTTTTTTTCCTCATTTTTCATCAAGACAACAGGGGATGTAGCTCAGTGGTAGAGCGCATGCTTAGCATGTATGAGGCCCCAGGTTCAATCCCTGGCATCTCCAAAAAACAACAACTCATGGGTTGTGAAGTTCTATGCCTTCTTTCTAAATTGGGTGTATATCATATTTTTCTCATTTTTTATGCTCTTCTGCATTTTAATCCCAGTTTAAGTGTGCACATCATATTTAGACTAGTTTTTAGGGTCTTTTGATAGACTTTTCTCATAAAGAAAAAAAAAAATCTAAATTTTTTCAAGTCTTATGCCTTACCATTGCCTTCCCTCCGATTGTGGGCAATTGCAACTTTTTGCTCATTTTTTTTTTTCCTCATTTTTTGTGAACACAATTGGGGTTTAGCTCAGTGGTAGAGCGCATGCATAGCATGCATGAGGCCCCAGGTTCAATCCCTGGCATCTCCAAGGAACAAAAACTCAATGATTGTGAAGTTGAATGCCTTCTTTCTGAATTGGGTGTTTGTCATATCTTTCTCATTTTTCATGCTCCTCTGCATTTTAATCCCAGTTTAAGTGTGCACATCATATTTAGACTAGTTTTTAGAGTCTTTTGATAGCCTTTTCTCAGAAAAAAAAAAAAAAAAAACTTCAAATTTTTTCAAGTCTTATGCCTTACTATTGTCTTACCTCCGATTTTGGGCATTTGCAACTTTTTTCTCATTTTTAATCACAAAAACAGAGGATGTAGCTCAGTGGTAGAGCGCATGCTTAGCATGTATGAGGTCCCCGGTTCAATCACTGACATCTCCAAGGAACAAAAACTCATGTATTGTGAAGCTCTATGCCTTCTTTCTGCAATTTGTGTTTGTCACATTTTTCTCATTTTTCATGCCCTTCTGCATTTTAATCCCAGTTTAAGTGTGCACATCATGTTTAGACTAGTTTTTAGGGTCTTTTAAAGGCTTTTTAATGGAGGTCATAGTAACCTGTAGACAATAGTTGATGCTAAAGATAAACAATCAAACACACAAAGAACGTCTAACACCGTCATTCACTCACACTTCCCTGTGGGAACGGAATGTAAGACACTGTGACTCTTTCTTCGCTTATGCCCCGCCCATTCCCCAGCCTTCCAGTCAATCAACACTCAGAATACATGTAAACAAAACTCACATTGGCAGAGAAAGCTGCATATAAACATGATGCCTTCACGACCATGGGAAACTATAGTTGTTCCGTGTGCTCCAGCAGCAAATGATGAGAATGAGCAATGAAAAAAAAAGGTGAAAAATGAAGTTTTCTTGAAGTTTACTGTTCACAGGAATTTAAAAGTATTTTCTTACATTTACCAAAGACCTGACTTATTACACTTTAAGACAATTCAGAATTATTTTAATTTCTGGATGTTTGCTTTTATTTACAATTATTTATTTATTTTTATGGTTGTGTCTCTTATTATACAGTTATATTTGTTGTGCAACCACTGGAACATTAGAACAAAACCTTTGTGAGACTCAAAGGAATGAGAATGTGTTGAGTTTACAATGTGTCTGTTACACTTTATTTACACAGCCTGTCCTGTGCTTTGAATTGATTTAAGTCATTTCAGTTTTGGTGTGTGATCTGATGATATTAGATCATTAAGGATTAGAACATGACGACGATCTCCCAAATCACAGAGATCTTAGAACCATCTGTAGTTCACATTTGAACCCTTGCATTGCCTTGTCTGTGTCATATGTCTGTAGTCCATACACAGAACATCCAAAGGTTTTTTTATCTGCCAAATCACATCATTTACTAGTCAGTGTGTCAGCATTACAGACATTACAGAATTATTAAGAGCTTAAACAGGGCATAAGTACGCTCTGCCCCCCCAGTGCACAGACACACTCCATCAGTTCTGAGTGTTGAATCACTGAGACACGTTTGAGGAAACACTGCATGTATTTCTCTTCTCTAACTAACTCTCTGTTGCTCTACAGTAACAGAGCTGCTGCTGCAGCTCAATGGGCTGTTTACACTTTCTTAAAGAGACAGTGTCCTGATTGTGATTTACTTGAAAAATGACTTTCAGCCACTCAAAGCTGCCCTGAAAGAAGCAATGCTACAGAATTAATAAAAAGGGTCTTTGTGGCATTTTTCTCCATCGACTTTGGGCCATTATTGTTTTTCTTGTAAAACTATTAATAAAAATAAATGGTTTATATCACCTATTGCCATTTTAAGGAAAAATAGAGAGAATGAATATTGGTCTATATCACCCAGGCCTAATGTAACCAAAGCAGTAACGTTTTATCTTATAAAGGATATGAATGTCTAAATTGTGTGAAATGAGGCGTTCAAACACTGATTAAAATAAGATTTTATTAATATGAGTGTGTTACCTCAATAACTAATAGAAATCACTAGATTGATTTGCTACCTGGTTATGTAACAAGTGTTGCTAATGCTAATGCTACACCACTTTAGTTAAACAAAGGAAAAAGACTGTGTGACTAAAATAACATGTCAGCCTTTTTGTTTGATGTTAATCGTACTTGGAACCAGTTTGATAAGTTGCTTATATACAATTTAAATGATCTTTTATTCCTTCTTTTCCATTTAGGACGATGATTTTAAGTAAGTTTGTTTTATTAATAAATCACTTTAAAATGGTCTAAATTATTTGAATGAAAAAAAACTGTGATAAAATTGTGATTGTGAATCGCCCACCCCTCTGCTCAGGTCATGTTCACTGTGGTCGGTTGGCATGCAGATATCTTGCAGTGAAGAAGAGATGCTATGCTAGCAGACAGAGCTCATAGAAAAACTTGACTTTTACAGATATTCACGTAATATTACCGAAATTTTTTGCTGCTAAAGGGGTAAGGAATCATTTATGAACGTGTTTAAAAGTAGAAGGCGGCCAGATAGAAAGTATTAGCAGATTACGCCCGCTGCCAACTCTTCTGGATAGCAAATTTAAATTTTCACAGTATCTATGTGAATCATGATACCTATGAATCGATTTTTAACTGCCTTACGATTAATCGTCACATCCCTAATGAAATTAAATTATTAATGTAATTATTCAAATTTTTACTAATGCACCAAGATAAAGCTGTAGTTTCTACTATTTACATCATTAGTTTTAATGAGTGTTTTTCATATCCAAGTAAAATTGGTACTGCTTGATATTCTTAAATCAATCAAAAGTGAATCGAGAATCGTGACTCAAATCGAATCGGGCACTTGTTATTCTAATCGATACCCAGCCCTAATGATACTGATACCGTTGCTATTTTTATGACACCACAGTATTACCGTATTACCGCCCATGCCTAGTGTGTGTGTGGAGTGAATTTCTCCCTGACACGGTGTCAGTTTGGCCTGAAACTTTTTTTAACAGCTTCCACATACAGTAGTGGTGTAACAATACATTGATCCACATCAATTAATTCATTAATGATCCATTTACATTGATGCACAATGAAGACATGGATAAACATCGTCATCTTTAAGATACACCTTTATTTTGAAATAAACATACGTCCCTGCCACTATTTCCTGGTTGGAAATAGACTGTAGCTCCGGTGTTAGCCCCGCCCCATCGCGACCAATAAATGAATGATGAACCTTTTCCATCAGTGTTATATGGTTGGGTTTAGATCTTAACTTGTCATGTGGCAGTAGATTAATGCCCTACATTACATGACATGTGACCTTTCATCTACAATAGTTTAAAGTAGGGATGTTCCATTCTGATATAGATATCTGATACTAGTCCAATATTAGCAAAAAACTATTATCACATTATATCTAATATCTATATCTAATCTAATCAGTTCATTCCATACTCCGCTCCAGCTTTTCTAATTAATAGGTCAGTTTTTTTCTTTTCTTTTTTTTTTCTTCAACGTTGCAGAATCAGTAAAGTTAAACTGTTTCCACTGAAGACCTTCATTTACAAATCCATGGGAATTTAAATCCTTCAGCCACAATTTTTTTTTTTCCTCCACATCATGTGATCTCTGAACAAACTGATAGTTTTAGTCAATTTCAAAGTGATGACACTTCAAAGGATGGATGAATATTTCTAGATCCTTCATGTTCATTCTGTTTCTTCCATCCTTCAGGTGGAGCTGATTCCATGCTGATGTTACGGGTGATTGGAGGGTTCTGAAGGAGGATTGTGGAACCACTCAGCTGTGACAGCAAACATGGACTCCTCAGAAATGGTGAGAAATGAGTGGATTGAAGTCTTTCAGCAAACGTGGAACAAAACCAGTGAATGTAGAACCAGTGAAAGACACCATTATGGCTGTACTCATACTGCCAGCTCAGCCTGATCCAAGCTCACAGCAGGAATCCCCCCTCCCTGTCCCTTTTCTGGTACGGTACGACGGACGTGATCACCAGCTCAACTCGGTTCCCACAGAGAAACTCTGTGTCATCTCGTTCATTTACGACACACATGGCATGACATCATCATTAAGCGACTCTGTTCATACCTGTCAAGTTTTGGATTTGAAAATAAGGGAATTTTTCTGGCGTCCACTACGAGTCGTCCCACCCGCCCAACCGAGCTCCAGTATTCCTTATATTTTAAAATAGGTGTATAAGAAATCTAAAATAGCCACTTGTCAACCACTTACTAAATACAATTATGTGATTAGAATCTGGTAGGTCGACATTTATTAACAAACAGATGCACAATATGAGCACTCTGAAATGCATCTAACTGAGCTTTACATGATGTTCTGAGAAGAGAAAGCAGTGAAAACTAATATTTTGGTACATAATAAGCTATTATTTATTTATATATATATATATATATATATATATATATATATATATATATATGAAATATTATAGTTTTCTATATCACCAAAATTCCTAAATTATAAAACAGCCTAAATAGCAACATAAATGGGTATATGAAGCACATGTGTTTATTTAATATACTTGCAGTTTATATACAAGTCAACACATTGTATATTTACGTTCCTTGTCTTTAAGTTCGACATTTACATTTTATTTTCATTATATATTTTCTTATAATTTCTCATACTCACTCGTGGTTCTCTGGTATTCACTAATGACTTATTAAACACATTTATTACAGACTTTACATTATTTAACTCTTTATAAACAGTGTATATTTGTGGAGCTTGTGATTGGATGATTTTTCATGGTGACTTACGTGGTTCCTTCTTCTGTGGTAGACGTTAAAATATCAGTTATTAATCTAACAGAACGTGTAACTGTGTCACATCCTGTTGCTCTTCAGGAAGATAAACTCTGTCACATTTCACAATGTATTTACACAAGTTTATTTTTCACCAGAACGTCTTCATTCATCATCTCTTTTCTGAGTTGTTTACGGGTTTGTTGCTGCTGTCAGCACTAATCTCGCGAGAACTGCCACTCAGGCCATTTCAGGTGGAAGTTCTCGCGACACTAGTGACAGCATTCAGTTTAGTAAGGCATTTTTTAATTATTATTACATTAAAATACGGGATATTTATGGGAAAATACGAATACGGGAAGATGGCGGGAAAGAGGGGTAAAATACGGGAGTTTCCCGGCCAAAACGGGATACTTGACAGGTATGACTCTGGGTTTGTTGTTGACGGTACATGCCGTTAATTTAATATCTTCTGTTGCGTAGGGTAACTATACATCCAGATTTACCCAGACACGTCCTCTTTTCACGATTGAAAAATTAAAGATGCCGCTTTGTTTTATCGAAATTGACACGAGGAAAAGAGAGAGAACCAAGTGAGTGAGAAAGAAAGAGAAATGAAAAGAGAACAAATAATGGTGGATTTCATTGAAAATAAGACTCTTAAATGATAAAAACCACCATGGATGGAGGTTCAAAGAGATTTGAAAACAAAGAAGGAAACTGAGCCTATAACTAAGATCAGTTTAATTTCTGGATCAATAAATGCTTTTGTGGAGATAGTCTTTGTGTACATTAATATAAAATTAAATGGATGCTTTTAATGTGTGAGATAGTTTAAGTGTCTGTCTGTCTCTGTCTGTCTGTCTGTCTGTCTGTCTGTCTGTCTGTCTGTCTGTCTCTGTCTGTCTGTCTGTGTCTCTGTCTGTGTCTGTCTGTGTTTGTGTCTGTCTGTCTGTGTCTGTGTCTGTCTGTCTGTGTCTCTGTGTCTGTCTGTCTGTGTCTCTGTGTCTGTCTGTCTGTGTCTGTGTCTCTCTGTGTCTGTCTGTGCAGTCCATGCAGAGTGGACACGCCCCCCTGAACATTAAAACCATCAGCTGACCCTAGTTTCCATCATCTGTTCTAGACCCATCACTTCCACCGAGAACAGACAGAATAAAGTTCAGAGTCAACATGGGATGCACTTATTTATTGAAATGTATATTAAATTATTATTTAATGTTCTGTCATTTTATTTTCTAGAAGATGATTTTCATTGTTACACTTATTTAGAGACTAAAGGAACAATTGTTTGATGTTTCAAGGCCAGATTGTTATAATGCATAATAAAGGTGATTTACTTGAGTCACCACTAATTTCAGAGACTTTAACAGGACAACAATGATGTGCAGAGCTGCAGTAATGTTGGTCTCATATAATAATAATATTAATAACCACTGTACACGCCACCAGAGAACCTTCCAGTGAATATTTAACAAATCATAGAAAAGTTCACTGATGGTTACATTGAGATATTGTGACAAAATAATCAAAAGTTGTTATTTTGAGAGGAGTCATATTTATGATTAAAAGTTATGATTGTATTATATTCTAAAGTTTAGAATTATCTGGCTCGTCTTCCTTTCTTTCTGTTCTTTCTGTATTTAGTTCTAAAAAATGTGTTCACAGCTAATTTTACTGATTATTGTTACACATCATCCTGCATGTGCATTACATACAGTATAAATGTGTAGAGAAATAATTTTTATTAAATACATAGCAAACGACATGCAAACAGAAAAACAACGGTAGAAATAGTGTAATTAAATTGTGAAATTAGTGAGTTGTTAAAGTGCTGAGGTGCAGTGGAGGGTCTTCTTCTGCAGAGACGTTATGATGAGGGGTTCGAGTAAAACCCAGAATTCTGAGGATACAGATATGCATATAAACGCATATTACTGGTATATTAACCTATATAAACCAAATAATATGGAAATGGGACATTTTACTGCTGCAAATGTGTAACATATTACTGGTATTTTGAAAACAGGACACATTTTTTGGTTTATGTGGGTTAATATACCAGTAATATGTATTTATAACCTCGGAAATACCCGGACCCGATAATGAGCTGCTACACTCCGTTACTGTCCCGCTGTTGGCTGAGCAAAGAGAAGTCCTGACGGTCACGTTGTCCTCTGCCTCTTCTCTGTGGTGTCATTCATACAGTATATCCTCAGGTAACACCAACTCTGACCTTTTCATCGGCCAACTAGCACTTCTGACACCGCTATCATTGCGGAATGCAGATGTTTATGTGCTGTAAAGCGTAGCACGGTACCAACGTCATCACGTTTCGTGCGCGGGTAGAGTCGAGTTGTGTGTGCGCATGTGCAGCCCACTGTGCAAGTCAGGCACGCTGTTTGGACCACCTCTTCCAGCAGGACCATCGGGCCGTTACCCCCCCTGTAGTACAGTTCACACCTACACAGGCCAGACAATGGCCCCCTATGGTTTCACACATGCACAGAGCTGGTTAGCAACGGCCCTGGTTGCCAGTGTGAGTACACACTAAGTGTGACATGTGAGCTTTTATCCTTCCATAAAAGTGTTAAATCTGACCAATAATAAATCTGTGGCTCTCTGTGGTTTAATGATAGTAAGATGTGTACTTTTTACTATAGTCTCTTCCTTTTATGAAGTGGTTAGCGTTAGTGCTGAGCCCAGTCTTATGTGTCAGTCACACCGTTGTTACCGGGAGCTCCCGGTAAGAGCACCAAGCTCCCGTTAACAGCGCTGAGCTCCCGTTAACAAGGAAATATTCTTACCTCGGGTTGTCAATACATTGATTTATTTTATTGCTTAATTGTGACCATCACCAGCCCTCCCTAAGGAAGGGTAAGAAATATTTTTATTATAGGGAGGATATAAAAAGGGAGAGCAGTGTTACACCTAAGTGGAGGGGGAAGGGGAGGGGAAAGGGAGCAGGGAGGAGAGACTCAAGGTAGGAAATAGAAAAGGTGTGGAAGAATAGATTGTTTTGCAGTGAGGGTGAGATGTGAAGTTGTAGAATATATTGTGTAATCCAGCCAGTCTGGTGACAAGTGTGAAGCTTAGCTATAATGGTGGTGGCTGTGAACAGGGGGAATGAGTGAATGGTAGTACCTAAAGCAGGTATTTGGGATTAACGTGTTTAAGGTTAAGCCCAGTATGAGTTTTATCCCACATCCCAAGGCGTGCCAGTGCATCGTATACCAGTATATGTGCAAAAAAAAAAACGCTACTGCAAACCCAGGAACTGCCCTCGGCCCGCAGATGCAGCCAGGCCAGCAGAAAGCAGAAAGCGCTGCCCCCCCCCCCCCCCCCCCCCCCGTGGCCGAGCAACCCCCCAGATGCCCCCAAGATCCCAGGCCAAGAAGCAGCCACCGCCCCCCACACACGCATCCAAGGAAGCCCCAAGCAGCCGAGCACTCAGCGCACCAGATCGCATTTCCTTGATGCTGCCCGCGTGATGAGCCCCAGACAGCCCCCCCCCCCAACCACCGCCGCCGCAGAACCCACCCACCCGCCAGCCCGCAGATAGCAGGACAGACCTACCAAGCGGCCGATACCGACCTCAACCCCCGGAACAGCTAGAGCCGCCCCCCAGCAATAAGCACCACCCCGGAGCACCAAGCAACCCCACCCCAACCCCGGCGCGGACGCCAGCACCCCCAGCGCGCCCACCCCCCATTCCGGCGCGACAAGATGCCCCGGACCCACACGCCGCGAGGCATGCCCCTAAGGCAATCAGGAGACGAGACAAGCGCCACCTCCACCCGCAGGGAAGGGGCACTCCCACACCTCACCAGGCCGGCACCGCCCGGAGAGACCCCGCAAAGAGAGCTCCCAGCAAAACCCCTTCACGCCCCCCAGAGACCCACCGCCCTGCCACACCCGACCACCCCCCCCCCCCCAATCCCCACACGGTAGCCCAGCCATCAACAGAGGGGCCCTTTCTAATTTAATGCAATTAGAAAAGGAGTCCAACGCTCCTCATAGCAGGTTTTTTCATTTTTTTCTGAGCAGACATCTTTTCCATGGAAATAAATTCTATGAGGAGATTTTGCCATTGGTTTATATTTAAGGATTTCTTATCTTTCCAATTTACTAATATTGTTTTTTTTGCTATGGCAAGTGTCTCAAGGATGGATTGTGATTGGTTTGCTGGAATATCAAGCATAGTCAGGTCTCCTAACAGACTACGATTTGGAGATAGAGGAATCCTGTAGTCCAAAATGGAGGACAGTTTTTCAGTAATTAGAAACCAAAACTGTTGAACTGGCGAACAAAGCCATACAGCATGTAAATATGAATCAGCTGTTCCCCCAAACTCGATATCGATACTCAGGAAGAAAAAAGGGGGTGGGGGGGGGACTCGATACCACGGGGCAAAAAAAGACAAAAATTTAGAAGCATAATTTCCTTTAATAAAGTTGAGAATACAAACTATGAACCATATACAAAGTATTTAAATTAAGTGAAACATAGTGCAACATTTAACACTTGTAAACAATAAAAACTATTAACAAACTTTTTTGAGAAAGTATAACAAAATGTAGCAAATTTTCCCTTCTCTTTTTTGACTAAAACTGGTTGCTCAGGCCCCCCAGCAGCACTAGCCATGCTGCAGCCGTGCTGACAATTTTGTTTTATTTTTTTCTAAGTTCCATGTTTTCTACTTTAATTTTTGAAAGTTTCGTTTTTTTAAGAAATATTTTTTTCAGAAAAAAAGATATATAATACAAAATAAATACTAATGAATAAAAAATAAATTAATTAAACAAACGTATGTCAAAAATAAAGTAAGATACAATTAAAAGGTATATATAAATTGTATAATACAAAATAAATACTAATACATAAATAAAAAACATAATAAAATATGTATGTCAAATATGAAGTAAGATACATTTAAAAGGTAGTTTTAAGTTGTAATGACAATGATTATTCTGACTACTCATTTTTAATTATTTATGTCATTTAAAAATGTATGAGAACAACATTAATGTCAGTCATCATATTTCCCCTCAGGGATCAATGGTTAACTGAATCTGATCAGGTTTATTGTTTAGGTTAATTTAAATTAAGTTTATCAAAACTTAATTTAAATGGTCCTGATGACATCATTCTAGACCATAATGATTACACAAAAACAAATGGAGGCAAGGATGCATCAGTTATTTCACCACTAGGGGTCAGAATATTTGACAGTATCAGAAGTGATCATTAATCTACGATGTTTCAGACTCTACAATCCCTGGTATTGATGGTCTAGTACACACATTATCAGTGCTCCCCAGAACATTTCCCCATTAAAAAAAACATTCCTTGCCTCACGGTGACAGCGTTTCATGTTGATTCTGTCCATTTCCACGTTTAACCGTTTTCATTGGTCGATTCCGTGATTTATAGTTCCCTATTGGTGTTCAGCTGCAGCTGAGGGGAGGGGCTTCACGTGTGTCTGTTTATGTCTGCAGCAGCGAATGAAGTTGTCAATTGAAACAGGTGAGGGGGAAAAAACTAGAGATGAACCATAGATATATTAAGAGATGGACATGGTGCTGTTAGTATCGATACCTTTGTGAGAAAGTATAGTATCTGATACTAACTTTTTGGTATTGACACTTTATTTAGTTTTTTGACAACACTATTCTTACCAGTGGGAAAGTTCTTGATGATATATCTCTGCTAATCACGTCTGTAACGTGCATACAGCTCTGAGCACAGATATATAGAAGGTAGATGAACCACTCCTCATGAAAAAAACAATGTTCAGCTCCATCCACAGTATGAAAAAAATGATTGAACCATAAAAAAAACCTATTTAAAATAAATACACAAGTGAGGGGAGGGGGGTGCAAGGTGTGAGAAAATCCCCCAGGCCTATAGAGCACTGGAGGAAACCCTGACCCACCAGTTGAGAATTACTGCTCTAAACAACTGACGGTCTGTAGTAGGTCTCCATCATTTTTCTGTTTTTTTAAGAATTGTCATTATTGACATGGTTATTATTTATCATTAACTTATTCAGATATCATTCTCCTACATGAAAACAGCAGATCATCAGTATTAAGTCTTTCTCTAACTACTACAGATGAGATGGTAAGAAAATACTGTTTAATGGTTTTTGAATAGTTTTTATTTGTAAATAATCATAAAAACATAAATGACTTTAACAGTTACTGTAATAGGCTGAAAACAACCAACAGTCTGTATTTTATATCTCTCTCTATCCACTACAGCAAAGATATTAATAATAAAACACTCTGATTTTTCTGATGGTTTTTATTGATTAAATAACCTTAAATACTGTCATTAATCAGCAAGAACTTTAAAAAAAAAAAATGACTCTCGTAGCATGAAAATAACTTAGTCTTTATTAGGTCACATCTACACACACCTCTACTGCACCAATTATATTTAGAAAAAATGCTACAATATGATATTAATTAATCAACTAAAAATATAACTTTTTTTTCATTTAAAATTTATCGTGTCGATGTTTTGAACCCAGTATATCGTATGGTATTCTGCAAATTAAATATGATTAAAAATTTGATTTATATAATTAATTGATAAAACAAGTAAAGGAAACATCTCATTTTCTATATTCATAAAAAGATCATTTATGAAAAGATTTTTAGCTTGTGCTAGTAAGATGATTATTATCATTATGCAGATCTATCCTAGAATTTAATGTAACTAGAGACAGACCTGATAAAGGTAGTTTATGGTTTTCAGGTTAATATAGTGACCTTTGAATAATTTATTGGTAATAATTACATTATTAATTATTAATGCACCAAAAATCTGACCAAACATTATGTTATGATGACATGAGTAAACGACGCAGTCAGTGCACGCTTGTCTAGAAACAGACCAACTTGTCTGTGGACTCGTGGAGCGTCTGTATGTAGCAATTAGAATTAACAATAGATGTTCAGAATTAACTGAAAAAGGGCTGGAGGTAGGTTATAATACATTTATTGACACTGGCACATCAAACAATATAAGCCCAGTAATCACAATAAGTATACTATCACTTTAAACCCAGGGCACACAGCAAACCAACAAAACCACAGCAACTTAGAATACGGCCGCAGTGATAGATAAATATAATGATTACCAGCACTAAATAATTACCAATTAAAGTGGCAGGATTACATTAAAACATATACCAATGGTTAAAAGGTTGGTGGGATAAAAACAGTGACAGGTAAAAAGGATTCACTCACAGTCCTAGAGAAAATACAAGTTATTAGACAATCAATCAAACAGAATTAAACAAATCTATTACAAGTGGAATTCATACCTTTGTCAAAACGGGTCCTTTTACAGCCCTTTACACATCCAGATAGTTATGGTAATTTAATCCATAAATATTTAACTGGAGCTTCACTGTCTCGTTCTGGCCGGAGATTCAATCCCGTTCTGCTTTGATCATGCCTGATTATACAAACGTGCATTTGTTTAGGTTAAAAGGACGGCATGTAAAGTGACTAGTGCAATGAGCTTTAAAAGGCTAAAGAAACTTACAAGCTTTATCTCGGGATTCCGTGCACAGCAGCCGTGTTGTGCTTTCAGTGAGGAGCAGAGAGGGAGACGGACTGATTGTGCGTCGGTTAAATAGGTCCGTCAATACCACGGACGTCCTCCGTGGTTCCCACCCACTGACTTCCGTTCACCCGTTACACTGGCCCCAGTTTTGAAAAGTCACCGTCCCGGTGACCACTTATAACCATGGCCTAAACGCATATCTTTGTCCCTGGCACATAGCTTGGGGGGCACTCTGTAAGGATGCCACAGTTGACTGGTTAACTGCCCTAGGGAGATGATACATGTTTGTATGATGTCCTGCAGTTGTTCTGTGGGTACGTCTCAGCATCACATTTGTGTTTAAAGAAGTATCGTTGCCCAGGGTCTGCCTCAGATTCTGAGTTGCCAGAGGCTGAACGGTTATGGGCGCTAAACTCTGAGGCACACTCTCTGCACTCTGTGCCTGCCTGGGGGAGGAGAGAGACCTGACTCTTGGTGGATTTTGGTCCATTACGATAACAATGTCCTCTTCTTCACTGTCATTATCGGACAACTCCGGTGGAATGTCTGGTGGGGCATTGCATAGTAAGCCTGGATCAGACAGAGATGTATTTTTTTCACTGCAGTCTTGCACCGTTGTCAAAACTTTGATTTCAGCTCTATTTACATTTTTGTGTGAGCCCATAGCATCTCTTGGACGGATTTGATAAACTCTCCCCTCTTGGTCCATACTTTTAACCACAACATACACTGTTGGGTCCCAAGCATCATGGATTTTGTGGCGGCCTAGAGCATGGCTCTTTTTATACACCAATGTGCCAGGGGGTAGGACAGAGGTCACATTTGGCTTATAATGACAGTTTCTTCTCGCTGCTGCTTGCTGCAACCTTTCTTTTGCTTGGGCATACACTACAGTGAGATGTTTTCGATGCTCATCCACCCAATCTTGAGGTGATCTTGTGGCCGGGCTCTCTTGCGACGTGCCTAACAAAAAATCCACAGGGAGTTGAGGCTTTTGGCCAAACATAAGCTCAAATGGTGAAAAACCGGTTGATTGGTGCTCTGTGGTATTGTAGGCATAAAGAACTTCGGGCAGATGCTGTGGCCATTTTCTTTTACTCTCTGGGGGGAGCGTCCTCAGTAAATCAAACAAGGTTCTATTAAATCTTTCACACTGCCCATTGCCTTCCGGATGGTATGAGGTGGTTCTGCTTTTTTCAATACCATATAGACTACATAGGCGTTTTAACAGATCTCCTTCAAAACATCTTCCTTAGTCACTATGAATCCGTTTAGGGACTCCATAGGTGTAAAACCATTTATCTGTAAGGACTTTGGCAACTGTGCTTGCTTTTTGATCACGAGTAGCATAGGCCTGGGAAAATTTAGAGAAGACATCAGTTATGACCAGCACATTTTCTCTCCCATCTGTGGCTTTCTCTAGCAAGGCAAAGTCCACTGCCACTATTTCTAAGGGCTTTGAGGCCATTAGGCTTCCTCTCGAGGTCCGCACCTTAGGCTGGGTCGCTTTTGCTAGGGTGCAACGATGGCATTGTTGGCAGTATTTTTCAATATCTCGCCCCATGAAGGGCCAATAGCACCTACTTCTTAACAGACTGGTGGTGCGTTGGATCCCTTGGTGCCCGTGGTTGTCATGGAGATGTTATAAAACTTCAGTTTTCAGACATTGTGGTAAAAGAAGCTGCCACAAAAGTCGCTCCCCTGGAGGCTGGATCTGGCGATACAAAACTCCATCTTTAACTTTTATTCTTGACCACTGCTGTACCAGTTTCTTTACGTCTTGGCTTGCAGCATTTAGAGCTTGTTTATTTGGGGGAACCCCACTGCTCCAGTACTTCAGAAACTCACTAATACTAGGATCAGCTGCTTGTAGTGTGGTGAGGTCAGCACTTGGGCGAAAGGGGTGGGCTGATATTGCATTGCACTGTGCTCTGGTCATTGAACTGGATGGCTGAGTCGACTGATGGACCTCTCCTGGGACAATAAAGCCCGGGGCAACT
This sequence comes from Gouania willdenowi, assembly GCF_900634775.1. Classification (NCBI taxonomy): domain Eukaryota; kingdom Metazoa; phylum Chordata; class Actinopteri; order Blenniiformes; family Gobiesocidae; genus Gouania; species Gouania willdenowi. Next base: position 27,317 of record NW_021145262.1, read on the forward strand.
AATGAGATGTCTTCTGGTTGTGTTTGACGTGATAAGGCACGGCATTTCGATTGGCCGGACCAGGGCGGTACTTTATTTCAAAGTTAAATACTGCTAGCTCCGCAGCCCAGCGTTGTTCAACTGCACTCAAATTTGCTGTCTGAAGGTAACTTAATGGGTTGTTATCAGTAAAAACGCAAAACGTGTTACCCAACAGATATTCACGAAACTTTTGGGTGACCGCCCATTTGAGGGCCAAAAACTCAAGCTTTCGAGAACTGTAGTTAGACATGTTTCTCTCTGTGGGTCTAAGTCCGCGACTAGCGAAAGCAATTGGCCTGCGTCTACCATCTTGGTCTTGTGATAACACTGCCCCTAGCCCTGCATGGCTTGCATCCACTTCAAGGATGAAAGGTTTTGTAAAATCAGCATAGCCGAGTACTGGAGTGGTCGCTAGCATCTTTTTGAGTGTCTGGAATGCACTTTCACAATCCTCTGCCCAGAGCTCTGCAATAGCATTTTTTCCTCTAGACTTTCCCTGTTTTATGCCCCCCAATGTTGCTACGAGCTTGTGAAGGGGCACTGCATGTTTGGAGAACCCTTCCACGAACCGGCGATAATAGGAGGCAAATCCTAAGAAAGACTGCAGCTCTTTACATGTAGTAGGTCTTGGCCACTCAGTGACTGCACTTATTTTAGCTGGATCTGTCGCTACTCCGGCAGCTGATATAACGTGACCCAAGTATTTGACTTCAGATTGGAAAAAGTTACATTTTTTTCGCTTCAGCTTAAGGTTATTTTGTTTTAGCCGGGACAGAACCTGATCGAGTCGATGAAGGTGCTGCTCAAAGTTGGGGGAAAAAATAATGATGTCGTCAAGATACAACAACAACGTTTGGAAGCTTTGATCTCCAAATATGCGCTCCATTAGTCTTTGAAATGTATTTGGTGCATTGCACAGCCCGAACGGCATTCGATTAAACTCAAAAAGCCCAAATGGTGTGCAAAAGGCGGTTTTACTCTTATCCTTTTCTGCCACCGGCACCTGATTATAACCACTTGCGAGATCTAGTGTTGAAAACCACTGGGCACCAGTAAGAGAGTCTAAAGTCTCCTCTATTCGCGGCAATGGATACGCGTCTTTCTTGGTTTTGGCATTCAACATTCTGTAATCTACGCATAGTCTCATTTCCCCCGTTTTCTTAAAAACAGGCACAATCGGTGACGAAAATGGACTTGAACTTGGTCGCGCCACCCCTTTGTCTAACAGCTCCTGGATGTGAGTCTTTACCTCTTCATACTGGGATGGGGGGAGGCGTCGATAGCGCTGCCGCACTGGAGCGTCATCCTGCAAGTGAATCTCATGTTCCACTAATTCAGTGCACCCCAGGTCCCCACCCCCCTGACTGAACACTGAATTATGCTTCTCCAACAGTTTAGCCGCCTGCTGACTCTGCTCAGGGGAAAGGTTTGACCAGGAGAAATTTGGGGGGTCAAGAGGCAACTCATCCGCTTCCACCTGTCGGATAACTGCAACAGCGTCTTGGTCTTCGACCTCTTCAATCACAACCTTTCTAGATTGTTTTAAGTCTACTACATGGAGCGCACCTAGTTGAGAGAGAGGCCGCAGCAAAACATCCTCGGAGCCCACATTAACAACAGGGATCTCCACATTTCCTTGATGAATGGCGAGGAGGGCTGATGAGACCAGGAGACCTGCTGGCAGGGTAACTGTTGCTGCTGGTGGCTCGAATAACACAGATGGAAGTGTTAATTGGGAGGCAGAAGTGCATACAGTGTGGATCCACGTCAGGGAACCGGCTGGGACACACACGGCTTGGCCTGGGGCTCTGGCTTTTCCCAGATACCCTTTTGAGGTCAGAGCTTCTATGCTTTGGCATTTCACTAGTGCTTCCCCCCAACTTCTGTCAGCAGCTTGAATGACAGGCGCTTGAAGAAGACCAGGGCCAAACTGTTCAAACAAACGATTATAACAGCAACGAATGATATTCATTCCGAGGAGCCCAGGCACCGCAAGTTGTGGTTCTGTGCACTCATTGGGGGGATCTTCAACCACCAGAACTCCCATATTAGGCAGAGTTCTTCCTAGGACATCAACTTCAAGCTCCATATAGCCCTTATAGGGGATTTTTAACCCATTAGCAGCCTTAAGTTGTAACCAATGGCATTTTTTTAGCAATCCCACCCCCTCAGGCTTGAAGAATTTTTCAAAAAAACTTTCTCATTATGCTGCATTATGGTGTCTAATTGGGACTGCTGTTTACGGAGTGATTCTTTTATCTCTGCTATTTCATCACTCGGTTTAATGGCCACTAGATTAGCACTAGCTTCAACCATTTCCGCACACTGGGAGTCACAGGAAAATGCTCGAGATCGACTTTTGTTAGAGATTCTACTGGCTTCTGTCCATTTTATGGCCACCGCACGAAGTTCAATGAAGGAAAGGTTAGGTTCTTTGGAGACACGCTGCTTCAGTTCCCTACGTAAGGTATCATCCGAGATGTGTTCCACAAACTGGTCACGCAGAATAAAATCATTATTTGGAATACCGCCGGGCGTTTTACGGATGGCTATATCCATTAATGACTTTAACGCATGTGAATAATCACGAAGCGTTTCGCCTTCCCGCTGTCTACGTTGGAATAATTGTAATTGTGCGGCTATGTAAGACTGTGTGCAACTGTAATTCTCAGTTAAAATGGTGAAAATTTTGTCTGGAGTATCTCGGTTAACACTCGGGTAGAGATCAACTTCAGCCTTGGCACTACCATCCAAGTGGTCTCTAACAAATAACATTTGTTCAGCCCTAGGCATGTATTTAACCTCCAAACACCTACGTACCTCTTCAAGCCATTGGTCAATAGTAAGCAAATCAACACTCATGTTACCAGCAAACTTCGGACACTTGCGTTCTTTAGGCACATATACATAGCGTATCTCAGTTTCATTGTGTAAAATACCAGTGCTAGAGGAAGCCATATTCAGGGTGGAAGGCCCAGGCCTGGAGTCAGATGCCTGGCTATCTTGAGTCTGTTGGAGCTGTTCCTTCAGTTGTTCATTGGATGCTTTGAGTTGTTGTAGTTGCTCCAGAAGTTCATGCAGATTTTCCATGTTGCCCAGTCACCCCGAGGAGGATGGTGCAGCTTCAGCCGTTCCTTCCGCAGTCCCCCGACGCCGCCGACCTATAACTGTTTTATCCCACCACACCAAAACTAATCAAAACTCAAAACCCAAAACCAGCCACCCTGCTCGCAGCGCCAAATTCTGTAGCAATTAGAATTAACAATAGATGTTCAGAATTAACTGAAAAAGGGCTGGAGGTAGGTTATAATACATTTATTGACACTGGCACAACAAACAATATAAGCCCAGTAATCACGATAAGTATACTATCACTTTAAACCCAGGGCACACAGCAAACCAACAAAACCACAGCAACTTAGAATACGGCCGCAGTGATAGATAAATATAATGATTACCAGCAATACCTAAATACCATTTAAGGTGACATGATTACATTAAAACATATACAAATGGTTAAAAGGTTGGTGGGATAAAAACAGTGACAGGTAAAAAGGATTCACTCACAGTCCTAGAGAAAATACAAGTTATTAGACAATCAATCAAACAGAATTAAACAAATCTATTACAAGTGGAATTCATACCTTTGTCAAAACGGGTCCTTTTACAGCCCTTTACACATCCAGATAGTTATGGTAATTTAATCCATAAATATTCAACTGGAGCTTCACTGTCTCGTTCTGGCCGGAGATTCAATCCCGTTCTGCTTTGATCATGTCTAATTATACAAACGTACATTTGTTTAGGTTAAAAGGACGGCATGTAAAGTGACTAGTGCAATGAGCTTTAAAAGGCTAAAGAAACTTACAAGCTTTATCTCGGGATTCCGTGCACAGCAGCCGTGTTGTGCTTTCAGTGAGGAGCAGAGAGGGAGACGGACTGAGTGTGCATCGGTTAAATAGGTCCGTCAATACCACGGACGTCCTCCGTGGTTCCCACCCACTGCCATCCGTTCACCCGTTACATGTATTTAATACATGTGATCACTACAGAGTTGATGGAGCAGTAAGTGTGTTTTATGTGTGTGTGTCACTTAGACACTGTAGTTACATGTAGCCCTCCATTACCACAGACCTTTAATACATCGCAACTGTACTTGGTCCACGTTATAAACATCATTACTCTGATAGAATTAAACGGTGTAATCACAGCTTCAATGCATTTTGCGTTTCTACACCTCCATCATTCAGTCTGTTCTGTGCACCTCCATCACTGTCTGGTTTGGATCTACAACCAAACTAGACAGACACAGACTACAAAGGATAATCAGGACTGTAGAAAAGATCATTGGTGTTGATCTGCCCTCCATCCAAGACTTATACCTGTCCAGGGTCAGGAAACGGGCAGGTAGCATCACTGCAGACCCCTCACACCCTGCACACAATCTGTTTAAACTCCTCCCCTCCGGCAGACGCTACAGATCACTGTACGCCAAAACTACCCGCCATAAAAACAGTTTCTTCCCCCAGGCTGTCACTGTGATCAACACTAAACAGTCATAGAGAGTCAGTCCTGTTTCTGTTACTGTGAAATAACCTGGAACTAAACATAACGACCCTGGAACAACCTGTCACTGTGAATGTTCATGGACATAATTTTTTCATTTAAATGTTCACCTGCACTACTCATCAATGCACTACTGCACTATTATCTTATTATTATTATTATTGTATTTTTATTTTATTTCATTATTATTATTATTATTATTACTATTATTATTATCTTATTTTTATTTAGTTTGCACATATTAGTCTAACTACTCTTATATTTATGTTTATACTTCTTTTTTTATTTATTTTTCTTTATTCTAGTTGATTGTTATTATTTAATGTTATACTACCTGAGAGAGCACAGGTCACCAAAAGAAATTTCTCGTGTGTATTCATTCACCCCTGGCCAATAAAGTTGATTCTGATTCTGTTTCTAATTAGGGCTGCACCATTTTCACAAAAAACCTAATTGTGATTTTTCTGACAGATATTGTGATTTCGATTCGATTTCACAATTTTTAAAAAGATTTCATACATTTAAAATGCATATGCATTTTTCTTTTCCAAATTCTGTTTTCCACATCAATTTTTTAAAATTGTGTTTTTTTTAGAAATATTAATGAATTATCTCGGAAAATATTAGTTTTTAACTCATGTAAGGAAACAAAATACTAATAAATAATAATAAAAAAAAAACCTTAATTCCTTTTGAGCACATTTGTTATAGTTTTGTTATTATGTAAAATAAGTAATATGCTGCTAAAATGAATAAATAAATGAAAAATTAATGAATGAATGAAAAATAATGTAAGATACAATTACTGTAAAAGGAAGCTATAAGTTGTACTCTGAGAAAACAAAATAAATACTCATAAAAAAAGAAAACTATAATTAAACAAAAATGTATGTCAGAAATAAAAATGTAATTTAAAATGAGTAAGATAAAATTAAAAGGTAGATATTAGTTGTAGTAACATGGATTACTGTGACTGCTCCTTTTTAATTATTCATGTCATATAAAAATGTATGAGAACAGCATTAATGTCACTATATTTACCCTCAGGGATCAATGGTTTACTGAATCTGATCAGGTTTATTGATTAAGTTTTGATCAACTTAATTTAAATTAACCTCATTTAAATGATCCTGATGACATCATTCCAGACGTAATGATTAAACAAAAATAAATGTACAACACATCACAAGTAAGAAGTGTTACTTCACCACGAGAGGCTAGAATATTTTACAGTATCAGAAGTTATCAATAATCTGATGTTTCAGACTCTACAATCCCTGGTATTGATGACCTCGTCCTGAACAACTTTATCCAGATGTTCTGTAGATCTGATGAGATGTTTAAAAGCTCTGAGCAGGTGAAACTGATTAATGCTGAGTCATGTTTTCACGGAGCACAGCAGCACTATGAGAAACAGACAGAGCTTCACAGACATGTTAAAGTTAAACAGACACTGGTGTCTCTGATGTAGGAGTCAGTGATGATTTGTGTAGTTTTTCCAGGTTAGACGGTGTTTAGGTGGTGTTTGAAACGACTACAAAGAGAGATTAAAAAAAATCCTTTCCCTCACGGTGACGACGTTTAAACCTGATTCTGTCCATTTCCACGTTCAACAGTAGGTTCTGTTTTTATTGTTCGATTTTGTGATGCCATCACAGTGGATTTTATAGGGCCCTAGTGTAGTTGTTAGTGCACTCAGAGACAAAAGCACTCCAAACGCTCCAAGACTCCAGAAGAAACCACCTCTCCCAACACTCTCAACCTTCTCTCACTTCTCACCTGTTCTGTCCACTCCACCTGAGGTCAGGTGTAGGTGTAGTTCTACAATTAGACACTAGATGGAGCCCCAACATAAGTATTAGGTCTAAGCTCCTCCTTCTACTACTTTGACTGAAAATCTATCACACCTGTGTGTTTGGACTCTCAGATAATGTAGTGGAGGAGCTCAGAGATGTTGTTAGTGAGTGTCTTCAGATTTATTGAATTATGGTTTATTTTAAGCTCCTAAAAGCACGTATTTAAGTTAGAATATAGGTCATGTTAAAGTACACAGGCTGATTCCATGTTTATATGTATTTTGACCCAAATGTAAGTTAACTCTACAGCCAAAGTGTTTGGTTTTACCAGTTTGTTTATTTAGTGACATCTTAGTCAAAATACATTAAGGTACTATTTAATCCAATTGATATTATATATATATATATATATATATAGTGATTTCATAGTGTAATTTAGGTTAAAACAATGAAGAATAAAATCACAGATATGTTAAGAATAATAAATATTGGTTAAGAGTTTCAGATAAATACATTTACATAAATACTAAAATTAATAAATAAGTTCATGGATAAAATACATTGTTAAAAAGTTAGACTTTAATTAAAATGGTTAAAATTTGTACAGCAAAGCACATGATTTAATTTTACAAATAGAAATAGTTAAACATTGTTGGTTGATTTAAAAACATTAAATATTAAATAGCAGAAAATTAATTAATTTAATAAATAAAATGTTTAAAATAGGAAAAGCTCAGGTGGTTCATTGTTTTAAAAACATTTGATTAAAGCTCATTCTTCCTTTCTCTCTTTTTCATCCTTTTCTTTAAGGTTTTCAACCTGCTACAAAACCTACAACAAAACTGAATAAACTTTTAAAAGCTGAGGTGATCTCACGTCTTACTTGTTCTCCATCCATGTTCTTTCAAGCTGGACAAGCATTGTAGAAAATAAGCTTAACAAGTATCTGGTATGGTATTCTGCAAATTAAATACAATTTAAAATTAGATTTGATAAAAGAAGTAAAGGAAGTTTCTCACTTTATATATTCATTAAAAGATAATTTAATAAAAAGGGTGTGCAATTTCCCTGGTTTAATTCTATGGGACATGTACATGATAAATGTGTTTGATTTTTTTTTTTTTTTACTAATTTTTATATTTTATTTCGTTTGGTGTATTTTTCTGTAATGTATGTTTTTTGGAGTCATTGTGTATTAAAAAGAAAAGAAATGAGGCCAATATTCACGGCTCTGCCCTACAAACACCATAAAAGTTAACAAAAATCCATGGATCTCTTTGATGTCCCACTTCTCTAGATGATCTGCAGTGACTTTGAGCCCTGTCAGTGAAACGTTCTAGAAAAAGTGTGTTAAAATAGGACATTTGTCTCATTAAATTCTCTTCACTCTGTAGGGGGCGCTAACGTGCCAATATCCATTTTTCCACATTGAGCTGGTTTAGGGCTGGAGGTTTAACAAGTGATTCACAAATGTTTGTTTGGTTCTTTCTGTGTTTAATCTCTAACTGTTCTACAGGACTCTGGAAGCCAGAACAAAGTGACACCTCAACGTTCTCAGGACCATGAAGCTCAGCCACAACAAAGAAACAAATCTAAGAGAAAAACTTCAGAGCAAAGAGTTCAACAGCAGAGCCAAGCTGGAGTTAAAGCTAAACATACATGTGACCAGTGTGGGAAGGCCTTTAGCTGTAAATCACACCTCACTAGACATAAAAGGATCCATTCTGGAGAAAAGCCATTTAACTGTGACCAATGTGGAAAAGCTTTTACCAACAGTTTTAACTTAATAAGTCACAAAGTCGTTCATACTGGAGATAAAAAGTTTGAATGTGATGAATGCGGAAAGACTTTTAGTCAATCTGGATCCCTCAGTCATCATGTCCTCATTCATCGTGGAATCAAAGCTCACAGATGTGAACAGTGTGGAAAGACTTTTACACTAAGATTACATTTAATGAGGCACATGCAGACTCACTCCAGAACAGAGTTGTATCGCTGTGACCACTGTGGGAAAATATATAAACACAAACAAACCCTCACTGAACACCTGAGATCTCACACTGGACATGAAGTGTGTCCCTGTGACCAGTGTGACAAAGTTTTTACAACATATCAACAGTTAAAATATCATCAAATCAGCCACTCATCAGAAAGACCTCATAAATGTGACACATGTGGAAAATCTTACAAGTGGAAATCTCACCTTAATTTCCACCAACGAGTTCATGAGAAGAACGTTTTCAGATGTGATGAGTGTGGGAAGACCTTCAGCACTTCATCTGTTCTCCACTCACATCTCTGTGTGGATGGAGACATGGAGCAGGAATCATCTTCAGATCCCAGCGACACACGGATGGTGACGACACCTTCTGGTTCCAGTGTTGGACTGAAGAACCCAGAGATCAGGCTGCACAGGATTCCAACATAAACCTGCTGTCAGCTGGAAAATGGACACCAACAGTTCAGGAAGTTGTTGATCTTTGAAGGTGTGGTCTGAAAGAAAAGATCAATACAATGATCAGTTGGAAAGGAAGCAGGAAGAAGTTTCCCTTTGTTCACTTTCTATACAGGATATACATTCTATAGCTTCTGTATTCATACATGATGTATATGAAGAATGATTCACATTATTATTATTATTATTATACACTAATGACAGATTCTATATCAGGGCTGTCAAACTCATTTTAGTTGAGGGTTCAAATACGGTGGTCCAAAGGGCTGCAGATTGTAGAAAAACCAGCCTTAGTTTATGCTTGACTGTTTTAATTTTCCAAAATGTTGTAGAATAATTTAGGAAAAATTGTATAACTTTAAAAAATTGAGAGTTCCTGCAATACTTTAAGTTTAAAAAAAACTTCCATCATGTGATGTCAGCATGGGAAAACAGTGAGCTCTGTAAATATTGTGGTTATTTTAAAATTAGTTTTTTAGAGGAGTTGTGATATCTACAGCTGAATTAGTTTATAATTTACGCAGTTATTCATGTTTTCTGTCATTTTTACTTTCTCCTGCAGGCTGAATTAGATGCTCTAAAGGGCCAGATTTGGCCCCCAGGCCTTGAGTTTAACACACATTCTATATAAACACAGTCTATGATGTCCATCATGTGTTTGTATATTGTACATAATAATCATTAGTCTATAAAACTATAGACATTCTAATAGATGTAATAATCAGATCCTAACTTGTAGATGAATATACATGCTGTGTTAATACAGACCATCTTCATCATGTACCTTGAATCTGTTTCTTTTCTCTGTGTTTATAAAGGATTCATATTGTAATGAGTTTTAAATGAGTATCTAATACATCACATAATAGTATTTCTTGATTTTAGATGTGATGTGTTTTATATAAAGTATGTTTTTCTACAGTTGAAGTGAATGTGATGAAATGGTTCCTGACAGGGAAACCCTGCCTAAGCCTGTGAATGGATCATGCAGTGTGCTGAATGAATATCAGGGGAAGGGGAGCCCAAAGTGTCCAAACACTCCCATTTTATCACCATATTTACATTTCTATCAACTCTGTGATTACAGCTCATAGATTTATTCTAACTCTGAAATGTTCTTTAATCTGTTCTTTAGCCTGTCCAGCCTTTCTTTAGAACTTA
>NW_021145263.1:0-38810 GCF_900634775.1 Gouania willdenowi
GACATTTTGGCATTTGTGTTCTTTTGTGTATTTTTCCTATAAAATGTATGATTTCTGGAGTTATTGTGTATTTGTGTTGTTTTTTATTTTTGTGTTTTTTTTGTTGTAATTTTTCATGAGTTTAAATATTTAAATACCAGTTAAATGTTAAAAGACAGTTAAAAGTGTTAAAAGAGTGTTAAATACACATGATTTGCTTGTCTCTTTATTGTTATTGTTGTTTATCTGTGATCCACTGAGTGTTCTGAGTTAGACTATCTGGGATCGATTGGTTTTGTCTCCGCCCCCACACGTGCTGTTTTCCTCATTCTACTAACGCTCCTGATGGAGGAAACAGACTGAATCACATTTGTGATCATTTCTCCTCTTTTCAGGTATGTTTATAGTCAGAAACATAGCTTATATGTCAGAAATAGGTTCCTAACAAATAAAGAGTTTCATGACATTGTAGTTTTGATATTTGAGTTTGATAAGAGTTAAGTTTTATGAACAGTAGTAAGTTAGCAGACTGTGCCATGTGTAGCATGTTCTGTTTTTAGCTTCTGTTTCATATGAGCATGTGTTTAAAATATGTTTTACTGTTGTATGTAGTTTTATTTATACACTTTGATTAGCTTTAGATTAGCTTTAAGACTTACATATTTGATGCTTGAAAGAAAAGAGTGAGAAAATGATTTATTGCAGTTAAATATTGTTTTTTTACACAACTCAGAGGGAAACAAAAAGTGTTATGAACACATACTAGGGTAAGATTTTAATATAAAATAGTATAAATAAATGTATCTTACACTATTTATTTGTTGTGACAGACTGAGCTCATCCCATAATTCACCTGTGACTTTGATGTAAACTCTCATTACAAGTCCAGACATGTGTAAAGTGGACACTGTAGTCTTTATATGTAAGTAACTTTAATCTGGAAAATAATCTGTTTTATTGTTTGTGGTATTATTTTACATATTTATGGCTGTTGCCTTTCTTTTTCCCAGTATCATTTAAGACATACTATGAGACAGTCTGGAAGAACTTCACATTTAGTCATCCAGACCTTTGGATGAACCATTAAAGGTTCAGCTCACAGCAGACAGAGGAGGAAGAGGGTCAGATTTATAAAGACAACAGAACAGATGTTACACAGAGCATGTGCACAGAGCAAAGCTTCATCTATTCCTAGTATTTTTGTACATTGTGGTTTATTATGTGACATTTTGGAGGGAAAAACAAAACGGCTAACACACACACACACACACACACACACACACACACACACACACACACACACACACACACACACACACACACACACATAATATTTTGTTGTGTTAACAACATAGAACCTAGGTTCCCAAAGTGGGGTAGAATACCCATAGGGGTACGCAAATTGTCATTTGTAAACTAGAATATAAATGGACCAGCAGTCAGGAACCTCCATGCATTGCCACAAATGACACATTAAGGCTACCCATGGTTACAGATTATTATTATATATATTATGGTCTCCATCCTTCAGAAGCCTGGAGCTTTCTGCTCTGTGTTCAACATTACAGAACAAACTGGAAAATGAGCCCAATAATCAAGCAACCCACCACAAAAGACTGCATTATGGACCACCCCCCAAAAGACCTGCTCCATCTTTTTATGACCCTGAAGCTGCCAAGAGTTCAAGTTTTAGTGTGTGACCCAGACAAAGGGACACAGTGTAAAGTTTGTTTTATTTTTAATAAATAAAGCTCTACTTTCATTATGTTCCTCCTGTGTCTCTTATTCTCAATAAACTGTTATTGTGATGTTCTCACTAAATAATATTAGCAATAATAATTATTAGTATCATTAATATTATAATTATTATTATTTGTATTATAATAAAAATGGGAGGGGCATATGACCATGCATCCCAACGGTGACCAATGAGTGAGGGACTTTCTGTCCAATCACAGGTGATTTTACTTCTGAACTGTCTGTGGTTTCTTCCAATGGTTGGTTAGTTTCAGTCAGGCAGGCTAGACATTGAAATGCTAATTATAGAAAAACATTCACTGTGGGGGTGGGGGGACTTCTCAGTGAACTGCTGATAACTGCTGATAATCCTGGGCGTTTACAGGAATTATCAGGCATTCACAGGGTGGATAATCTCAGTTTTCATGCAGTGAGGACAATGTTGATGGAGCATGTGATCCACTGACCTGAGAGAGTCCAGTTTACAGTGAGGACTCTTCAGTCCTTCACACAGCAGCTTCACTCCTGAATCCTGCAGATCATTGTTACTCAGGTCCAGATGTTTCACACTGGAGGACTGAGAGCTGAGGACTGAGGACAGAGCTGCACAGTTTCTCTCTGAGAGACCACAGAATCTCAGTCTGTGGGAGAAAGACATTCATTTATTAATAATAATAATAATAATAATAATCATCACATTATTGACAGGATTCAAACCTCTGCCGTACACTTCATCTGCTTTATTACCTCCACCAAGGAGGAAAGATTTCTGCTGCCAGAGGGACTCCTGATCAATGAACTGATTCTGATCAGTTTCAAAGATGAAAAATGTCTATCTCTCATCATCATAATAATTCATATCTGGGTTTGTAATTGATGGATCTGTATAAAATGTGACTCAGTTATATTGGGTGGTTAATCAATGATCCCACTGAGTTTCATCCTGATCAGATCCAGATTATGCATTTCATTGATTTATTTTCTTTTTTTTAAAGTGTGTCCATACATTGTGACCTACTGGATGTTATTAATGAGATATAAATGTGGTTCATGTGATCAGGATCATTGATAACTGATCATATCTGTGAAGAGGAGGTTCAGAGCTTGATGGAGGTTTGCACTTTATACTGTTCATTTAGTCGACTAAACATTTTATCATAGTTTTTGTTGATTAAAGTTTTTAAAGTGACAATAACTAAACAATGAATAATTTAATAAAAATACATGTTAACAAAAACTATATCAACTTGTATTAACTGTATATCTTCACTGACTATAAAAAAACTAAACTATACACTATTATATATATATATATGTATATTTACACTATTTGGTCACCTCGGCTGAAATCTAATCAGAACTCATGTGATCATGTGATCAAACGTATTGATCACATCTAATCTGTCTGTGTTTACAAACATTAATACCATCATATATCAGGTTGATCAACAGTAACTGAATATTTCAAAAATAAATAAACTCTAATGCTTTGTGTTTTAGTCGATTATATTTGTAACAGATTTAGTCAACTAAAATTCTATTTATTACAGTGTTTCTCAAATGGGGGTACGCGTACCCCTAGGGGTACACAACGGTACTGCAGGGGGGACGTGAGAGAGAGTGTGATAAATTTACAAATAAAAACATTAAATATATGGGGATTTTAAAATGTGTATTTTCTGTTAAAAATTATAATAAAAATTATTTAATTTCATTTCATTTGATTTTATTGAGCTCCATTAGCTCCTGACTTATTGCAGGAAGTATGAGCAAAAAACAGGGTCCTTGCCCCAAGGTTGAGAACTCCTGCTTTAGCTGCTGGTTCCAGGCTGCTGTGGTGTGTGCAGTCTCCTCTGTGGCCACTAGGTGTCAGCCTCCCTCTGCTAACAGCCTGACTCTTTGGATGGAGGTAAAAACCTATGTTTGGCTACAAAAAGTCTACAAACCAGAGACAATAAGCTGTTTCCTCATCAGAATCCCAGTTGTGAGGGAAGAAGAGGAAGTTTGTGTCGAGTTAAAACTTAAAGGTAGGGTCGGTAACTTTCTAAACCTAGCTTGATTTTGATGTAGCATGCTCCGACAGCTCCGCCTTCCGACTCCCCCTCCCCCCTGTGCTTCCTCTGAAGCCACCCCCCCTCACTCACATGAACGCGCACGCAGAAGCAGACCTCAGCCAAGCGTATGATGTCGCATTCAGCGGTAAGATATACTTTATCATTTTATATGTTAAAAAAGTGACTAATTTACTAACAACGATGGCGGCCAAGCTAGCATGTTAGCATTAGGTTACCCGGTAGTAAAGCGTTTAGAAGGAGGGCGACATTCGTCCCCAAGTTGTAGTCCTCCTGAAAACAAAGGTTTATTATAATGAGTTTTTCTTTACCACTACTCAGAGTATCGATCAGCTGGTCTGCCACTGTCCTAGAACATAAGTAATACATCTTTTACCTCATTTATTTTATTATAATCATTATTTTCATTTATTTGGCACCTTATTCATTTTCACCTTGTTATTCAGTTTCCCTTACAACATCTGACTTTTCTGCGTGTCTATAATTATTATTTTTAGTGTTGTTTTCATTTCTTATTGTTTCTTTTTAGTGCCACTTTTTGCCTAATTACCAGTCAGGGATAATATAACAGACAGAGAGAGGAGTATAGCTGTAGTCTGTAGAAACCTTTTTTATTATTATTTATTTCTGTACATTCTGGTTTCTTTTTTATATTTAATATTCTGTATTTATATATTTTTTCACCCGAGTGCTGCTTTTCTTTTCTTTCTATAATACAACTGGAATTGTAATTTCCCTGCCCGAAATAAAATAAAGCATATCTAATCTAATATTTTTTTTTTTTTTAATTCAATAGATGTAATAGAGCTGGGAAAAATAATGTCATGTCTACAGCAATTACAGATACATTTTTTGTTCAGTTATAATCATTGACGAAAAGCCTAAATGTTTGATATAATTTCTTATTTCTCTTTTAGAGTTCAGAAGGTGAGAGGTTTTATGCCTCTGACCCTGATTACAGTCCGGAGCCAAGTACATTGTGGAGTCAGAGGAGACGTGGCCGAAGTCAAAGGAGACTTTTAGCAAAAGTGTGAAATACTTTGCGACATGTATCGCTAATGTTAACATCTGGCTAATATGACAAATAGCTTGAATTGCTTCCACTATTTTAAAAGATAACACAATCACCCAGGCAACAAAACAACCTTACCTGTCCAAAAGTAATTCAGCAACCATAGCATCAGTTTTCAGGCCCTTGTCCTCCTTCAATTGTCGCCATCGTTCAAAAGATGTTCCGATGCAGATTTTTGTCTTTCCTCTCGCTAAATCCAAAGACCTCTTTTTTGCAGCTTTTTCTAAAAACGTCTTTCTTTTCTTGCCCTTCTTAGCAGGGCAAGACGTTACCAGTAAACGTGGAATAGGTACTTTCTCCGCCATTCTGTTGTCTACTTCCAGGCTTCCTCTAACAATGGTGACGCGCTTTTTAATGTACATTCGTGCACGCACGGGGCCGTGAACGAGCAGGAAGACCAGGAGACGTGATTGGTTGAAAAAAAACGAACTGTGAAAATCCCATTGGTCGCAGTTATTGCAGATTTACAGATGATACAGTTGACAGATTTTCTTCGTTCCTTTTTCAGAATACATAAGATCTTCACATCTGTCCGGACATAATGAACATTTCTACCAAAAACTTGAAAAGTGTATCTGGAGATAGTTACCAACCCTACCTTTAAACAACAGTTTGTTCCAAATAAGTCATTTGATTGGACGAAAGACATTCCATGAGTGCTGATATAGAATAACAATAGCACTGAGACTTTTTACACACGTTATCACTCCTCTGTTTAGGATTTCTAATAACATTAGTCAACTGTATCAGTGTTAGAAAATGTTTATCTGTTGCCTAGCAACAGCCTCGTCTCCCTTCCAGATGTGGACCTATTTGTTTTGGAGGAGCCAAATAAATGATGAAATACATAAATACATAATTTGTTGTCAATACTGTTAACTAATAAAATGCACTTGTAGAACTGTTGTATAAAAGTAATATCACACTGTAAATCATGCTGTTGTGCTGAATATCAGCACTGGTGTGATTTCAGCACAACAACACGGCCTGTTGTGTAAAATTGTTTAAGTGATAAATAGACAAATATAAATAAGGACAACTGTACTTTGAATCTTACCAGTGAGAGAACAGGACACGTGCTGGGTGGTGGTGGTGTGTATTAAGTGTGTTTTTTAACCTAAAGGGTGAAAGTTCTGTGATGTGGTCGTACGTACGTGCTGTGAATTCTTTGTTAATGCCATGCTTTTGTGTAAGTGTCTAATCTATCAGAGTGTTGTACTGATGTAGGTATAATAAATACTATCTACAGTCATTAGGACCTCCTACAAAGTCCAGCAGAAGAGCTCACCTACTCCAGGGTCAGCCTTCTATGAGGCACAGGCCTGCCATGCCCCTCCCTCATCCTGATGGGATCCACCAAACAAAGAACATAGGGAGATGTTAGTGTCATGTAGAGTCCTACTTTCAGACTGTGGTGAGTGTGTGAGGATCAGTGTACTGTGAGACCCTCTACTGTCATGTTTACCATCACCACAGTGCCCTCCACAGTGAGCACACCTGTTTGGCTCTGCACTGGAGCAATGTGGACGTCAGGAGAGGGGGGTCCAGCAGCAGGCTGTCCTCATTCTCTAGTGCTGTTGACACATGGCCCATTCCCCATTAAAGTGTGGCCCTTCATATAGAAGGTATTCTCTGCAGTTACCTGCTGGTAACTGCAGATATTATGTATAGATTATTTTAAATGTGCAAAATAGATAAATAAAAATAGATTAATTACATTTTATAAAATATGTTTAGTAATTATTTTAAAAATGGCAGTGGGCTGACAAAGTATGATTTTTTTATTTTATTATTACATGTTTTAATTTATTTTAGAACTTACATGTATTATTTTTAAATATCTGTATTATTTATTTTATTTTCATTATTACTAGACATTTCAGGTGACACCAATTCATTTCCAGGTGACCCCACATGGGGTCACGACCTTAATGTTGAAAAACCCCTAATGTAACCACCACAGAGGAGCAGTGGGCTGCTAAGGTGTAAAATTGTTGTTGTTTTTTGTCTTTTTATTGTGGCCACCCTGAGGCCACCCTGAGGCACACCTGTGCAATAATCATGCTGTCTAATCAGCATGTTGATATGACACACCTGTGAGGTGGGAGGGGTTATCTCTGCTCACTGACACACATTTACACGCATTTGTAACAATATCTGAGAGAAACAGATCTTTAATGTTTAATGAGTTCAGCTCATGAAAAATGGGAGCAAAAACAAAAGTGTTTATATTGTTGTTCAGTGTGTGTATATATATATATATACAAGTATTGTTCAGTATCAATGAAAAAAATTGGAATCGCATTTTGTTATTTCATTATTTAATGGTTATTTATAAGAAATGACAATATACTGAAGTTAAAGTAAAAACATGTTAATAAATATATGATTGTTTTTAACCCCAGCTGAACTGATAACCTTATTAACCATTTATTAGTAGTTTTAACCCATCAACATGAATAGTTTTTACATTTTGACCCACCTTAGAATCTTGGAGACGTCTGGGGGGCTGCTCGGCCCTGGTGGGGTGGGGTGGGGGGGGGGGCTGGCTGCATCTTCAGGCCTGGGGCAGTGCTTGGGTTTACATTGGTCTACAATGCACTGGCCTTGGACTGTGGGATAAAACTGGTACTGGGCTTAACTTTAGACATGTTGATCCTAAATACCTGTTTTAGGTATTACCACTCACTCCTCTCTGTACACAGCCACCACTTTTATAGCTAAGCTCCACACTGGTCACCAGACTGGTTTGATTACACAACACAATACGCACAATATACACAACTATAACATCACATCTCACTCTCACTTTACAATAATCAGCTCTTCTCCACCCTTTCCATTTTCTACCTTGACTCCCTCTTCCCTGTTCCCTTCCCCCCATCTAGGTGTAACACTGCCCTTTCTTTTTATGTCCTCCTTTATAAAGTATGTCTTACCTTTCCTTATAGGGAGGGCTGGTGATGGTCACATTATACAATAAAATAAATTATTTTATTTAATTACACTAACAAAACATGCATTGCTGTCTATGAAATATTGCATTTCTTGTAATGTTGACCTTTAACAGCATGTGCAGACAAAGAGAGAAACAAATAGTATTGTTATGTCAAATCTGGAAGTTTTGTTTTTTTTTCACAAAATGTGAATGTCAATAGAAAAACATTTTATTCATAAGTATTTAAATTAAAAACAATCTTTGATGAGCCAACACATCACTATCTATCTTTTATCAGTATCTTGTTTTTGTGCAATGCTTTACTGTAATAATATTAATAATTTGTATTTGAAACCTGTTACTAAAATATTTAAATCGGCTTTTATTTACTTGTTTGTGTTATTTTATATGTGAAACACTTTTATCAAAATTAAATAAAATGTCTAAAAAAATTAATTTTACTCATGTTTTCTATTTATGTAAAGCGTCTTTGTGGATATTGTATAGACCATTATGTAAGTGTTTGAAATTATTCTGATAATAATAATATAACAATATTGTAAATATCAATTGCTTGATATATAAAACACCATATAAGGGGGGCCAAAAGAAAACCTGTCCTAGAGCACCAAAGAGGCTAGTGTTGTCATTGTGTTAGTGGCTAGTGGTATTATAACATGTAAAATAAATATATTTACTGTCCTCAATATAGATGTAATTGTTTTAGCAAAAGTGTGAAATGGTAGAAGTTCTAACATCCATTGTTCCTCACACCAGCCTCACAGTAAATAGTCAGTCACCAGATTATCTGGATACTATTTGGACTTTAACACTGTTAAGATCACCTACACCATAAAACAATGAACTTTAAACGTGAGCAGCTTTATACGAGCTAAAACATCCACACACTGAATGAAAACAGGAGCAGAAAACTGCTGAAATAAATCCTAAACAGTCCTATTGTGTGAGGAGACCTGGTCCAGGACCTGTGGAGGAAAACCACTGCACCAGTGGACTTCAGTTCTCCCTCTAATTTACTGTAAATATCCAAATATCTCACAAACAGAACAAGATTTATTTGGTTTTTCTGTATTTATGTTTTAGTTTTAAGTCAGTAAAACAAAATAACCACTGTTTATTTGTTATTTTGATTAAGTTTTAAAACGTAATAACCACAGAACGAAGGGAACATGTATAACAACTGTCTTTAGCCTGTTTTTATGAATATTCATAAACTACTATCTAACTGCTCCCTGGGTGTCTGTAGTTAGCAGCCCACTGCTAACCCTCTGGAATAATGGGTCAAAATACAGAGAATGAGTGTGTGATCAATAAAGTTACATTATTTTATTTATTATTGATCAGTTGATTATCCAGATGTGTCGCTGGTTTGGCTGGTCCTGAGCTCTACGTCTGGTGTCAGCAGTGAAAGTGTGGAGATGTTATCTCTGTGTGGCTACCGTTAGCTGGAGGTTAGCTGTGGGCTACATGGTGCTGTGGTGTGATGGACGTCTGATGGTGGCTCAGAGTGGGAGTTGTTGTGGTAGAATGTTCTCCTGTGCATCAGGACTTAAGGCCTGTCTGAGGGAATGGGTGAGGAAACTCCATGACTTATTTACCTGTGATGTACCATGGTGATAATTGATAGACAGAAAGACATCATTACATTATGTTACATGTACCGTAATATGCAATATTACCTTAAGTTGTTTAGATTTAAACTGACTTGTAGAATACTTGTACTCTATTTTCTTCATCAGTACTTTAAACATATTTTATTTTTATTCATAATTGTAGTTTTAAATTATGAATGTCTTTTAAATCCTCTTTTTGTGTATTTCTATAAACATAACTTTGTTTGACTGGTGCTCAGGGAGTATGGAGGACCAAACCTGCCAAACGTATAAATAAATAAATGTATTAATAAATATTGGAATAAATAAATAAAAGAATGAATATATAAATAAAGAGATGATTAAATGCATGAATAAATTAATAAAAACTGGTAAATAAATCTGACATAAACAAATAAATGTCTTAAATTGATTTATACATTTATTTATTTATTCATGTATTTATTTCTACTTTTATTTATTTCAACATTTATTTATTTCTACTTTTATTTATTTCTACTTTTATTTATTTCAACATTTATTTATTTTAACTTTTATTTATTTCTACTTTTATTTATTTATTCATGTATTTATTTATACTTTTATTTATTTCAACATTTATTTTTTTAACTTTTATTTATTTCTACTTTTATTTATGTATACATTATTTTTTCAACATGTATTTATTTCAACATTTATTCATTTCCACATTTATTTATTTCCACATTTCTGTGTCCGTATACTAATGAGGTAGGAGGGACTAACCTCAGTCTCATTCAGGATTGGTCAACTGAGCGATCCAATCAGATCCACTTCCTGTTGCAGCAGATGGGTGTGGCTTAGATGAAGAAGTAAAGATGGCTGATTTCAGAGTTTTAGTGAATGACTTACGAGCTTTAGCTGATGAAGTTGAAAACAATTCACCAAATGACGACCTTCACTTTTATCTGGATAGTTTTATTAACAGCTTAGCTCAGCTAAACTCTGATATGGATTTAGAAGTTGACCCAGCAGTGTTTGATGGTCTGGAAGAAATTTACCACCAGTTGTGCATCTTCTCAGAGACTGAAGAAACAACCTTCAGATGCCCCTCCTACTTTTTACCCCCATATGATTGAGGCTCACCTCCATTCAGAGAACACTGCTCTGGACATCACAGAGATGTTCAGTGTGAGTGAGAGAACAATTAGTGTGAGGATGGTACATTATGAGATAAGGTCATTTTAACCTACTTCTGTCAACATCTGTTTTGTAACTCTTGCTTGTTTGAAAGTAGCAACAGTAGAACTATATTTGTGTGTAAATATTACTCATGTTAATGTGTATTAATAGTAGGCTAGGCTAACGTTGCATTGCTATTCCATTTCAATACTTATATTATGAAGCTATAGACTGGTCATATTATATGGCATATGTTCAGGTTCTAATGTCATGTAGACTACACAACAATTAGGCTACATTAAAACAATCTGGTCTGTTTTAACAGCACATCAGCCCTTGTCCTTAATATCAGCTAATGTATAAAGTCATCTAGTATTGTTTTGTCCTTGTTATCTCTAGCATCTGTCCAGGTTAGCAGTAGTTTTAATTTAGAGTTCAGTAAAACTTACTTTGTCAAAACAAGCACAGTTGTAGCTATAGTGTGCTAATATATGTACATGTTTGATCATTAAAAATAGGCTACATTATTATTAGTCTATGAGTTTTTATTACATACAATGGTTAGATCATTTCACAGACAGTTTTCATTTCATGTCTATTGTGACCTTTCTCATTGTTTTGGATAAACAGAGTCCATGATTTATTCACTACATTGTAAGACAATGATTTGGATGAAAGTATAACCTACATTCTGCAGCTCCATCACAACTGTGGATACAAAATGATGGTTGGACACCTGAATACACAAGGCATACACATACAAAGTAAGTATTATTAGTATTTAACCTAAATTGTTCTGGGATTATTCATCAATAAATTGGTATTTGTCCTACTTGCTGATTTATTAAGATGTCAAAAAGAAGCTTCTTTACTGACAGTCATTCTAGATTTTTGGCTATTTGTGAATTTTCTTCCAGGTTTGGGAATGATTAACAGTTTAGATATTCTTTATCTGTGTTTATTGTATACATATTCATACCTTGTCCTTTCTGACTCATACACTAACATTTACAACACATGAAAGCAGGTTTATGGTCCTTGATTAATATCTGGTCAGTATGGGGTTTGAACCCATGACCTTGGCGTTATTAGCACCACGCTCTGACCAGCTGAGCTAACTGGCCTATGAAGCTGCAAAAATGTGTGAGTTAAAACGATCACGGTTCTAAACACCTAGAAAGTTGGCAGGTGAAAATTCAGCAGTACTCATCCCTTAGCTTAAAGCTGCAGTATGTATTTTTTTTTTAATGTTATTTGGTCAAAAGTCCATAATCATCTTATATATATAGCATATTGTAATCCAAAGTGTTCTGAGTAGACAGTGAATCTCTTCTCCTTCTCCAGATTCTGAAAATGAAGTTTATCAATACAGATTATCATACAGATTGATAATCTGGTCCATGTGATTATAGAGAAGCTAGGAAACAATAGCAGTAATGATATTTATTAGGATATACTTTTTGCATGTCTTGCAGGAACCTCCTTATATATCTTTACAAGTGTCGTGTTCTGATTCACCAAGCAAGAAGGAAGAGGTGTTGAGCAGAACAAGCTACAGCTAAAGCCAAATTAAAGAGCACTATTTAGTAAAGGACTGACTGTTACATTTATTGATAGACTTTATTTATGGACAATTTATCAACTAAAATATATCTTTTGGTATGAAACATCATATTTGAAATGAGAAAAGGATCTTTGTGGATTCATCACCTTTATGAAGGAACATGTAAAGGTCTGTAATACCAACTCTCACACAAGTCCAAATAGTGACGCTGACACTTTTTATATCAATGGTTCAAAATGGAAGAACAACTGTGTGGTTTATATAGAGACATTGATGAAGCCTTGGAACATTTATTCTATATTTGCCCAGAAACTAAAAGGTTTATGTGTGACTCTCTAAAAATGAACAATATTAATACTTTTGAATGATAATCTTTGTAAAATGCCTAGTCAGCTGATTGAGGCTGTGTGTGTCAGACACTTTCTGTATCCACGGACCAATCAGATCATTCATTCATTCATTATACACTTTCATTATACACTGTGGTGACGCTGACAGCCTCAGCAGGAACATACAGCAGTTGTGCTGCTATACACAAAGTGTGGGGGTCCTTTCTCACCCCTGTCACAGGAGCGTGCACGTAGCCAGGCTGAAATCACCTGGGTTAAGAGAGTGAGTTGATATCTCAGTTCATAGTGCAGCTGCTCTCTGACAGAGAATGTTTGGTTAGGTGAAACCCGCTAACAGAGATAAATCCAGGATATACGTATCCAGCTTTGTAGTACAGGCCCACAGAGCTACACATCTTTAAACTACAGATGATCGCTTCATCTTCATAATAAACATCTTTAGAGGAACAAATGTTTACACAAATAATGTGTAGTAGAAGTGGTGTTTGTGTGTCTTTTTCCAACACATGTGACTTTGTGACACAGAATCAGTGTGAACGCGTCCCTGGGGCGTTTGTGTGTAAACTGTGTGTGTGTGTGTGTGTGTGTGTGTGTGTTTTCTCACCCTGCAGCATCTGTGGCTTCAATCCTGAACTTTAATGCATTTTTAATTTATTTTAATACACATTTTTCCACTTTCAAGACACTTACAACTCCTTTCCACCACTTTTGCATCTAATGTCACATGTGTTGACCAATTATTGTCACTTTTATCCTTTTTCATCGTATTTCATGATTATTTTTGCCAATTTAACCACATACACCATTTGTCATGCCCATTATATGAAAGTTTAAACTAATTGTTCCAATATTGACACTTTGAAAACACTTTTTCTGTCCGTTTTTGTCCATTCTAATTTGCAACTTTGGTTTTTAAAATCCCATTTGACAACTTTTTCCACTATTTTTGGTCATTTTCAACCAATTTTTTTTATGATTAAAACAAGGATTTACATCTTTAAGATGACTATATACTATGGCCCAAATAATAGTAAACATCCTGCATAACAGTGAATATTATTCAGATAAATAAATACATGTGTTTATCACATAGAACGATGGACCTTCATTTTGCTGACTTCATGGATGGGCCCCTAATGCTCTGTCTCCTCGTCTCTCTCACACACACACACACACACACACACACACACACACACACACACACACACACACACACACACACACACAGGCTTGGGGAGTAATGGATTACTAGTAACAGCGTTATGTAATCTGGATACAAAAATAATGTAACTATAATCTGTTACAGTACATTTAAAAACATGTAATCAGATTACCAGTATTTTTATTAAAAATGGGGATTACTTAGTGGGATTACTTCTTCAAAGCAAACAGAATATACACCGTGCAACAGATACACAGAGTGCACACACACATTGTGACACTTCGTAGCACTTCACCATAAACGTGAAACCAATACTGCCTGCCTAGCTGTTTACCATCATGACTCAGGAGTTTTCACTGCATGAAAATTCCTGAGTCACTGTTTGCTGTGACCACACCAAATAAAACATGGAAAGGTAAATTACAAAGATGAATCCAAAGTTAACTTCTGACACAAACTCTCTACACCATAGACTGTAAACACACATCTCCACTACGCATCCTCAAGTTGCCTTCACTGACTGCCAACGCTGTAGGAATTAGGAACATCTACAACGGACACATCCAACAAACAGCAGAGCTGTTACAATATAAAGCTATTATGCTAACAGCTAACTTATATGATATTGTGCAGTAACATAACAGCTGTATATGTGTTTGTTGTGTCTATCACTGCATGATGCAGAATAACTGCATTTGTTTGTCTAAGAAATAATTTTCAACAAATTGAATTAAAGTCACTTCCTGTACATTACATGAAAGACATGCTGACACAGCAAAAATAACTAATAATTAACTATGGAGCATGTTATTACGTAAAACATCTACTTTATGGCACTTTTTTCCTGTAATTTTTTAATTAATTTAAAACCAGAATCAGGAAAACAGAAAAACCAGAAACAGAAAAAAATAAAAACCAAATACAAAAAAAATGGTGTATTTCTGATTGTTTTTAAAATCAAAATAACAATGGTAACACATTATATCATTTTGTTTGTTTGTCTTTTTTACAAAGTGCAGTTGATTCTATATCTATATCATAAAAAATCTGTGACTGCAGGTGACAGATAGAACACATTTTTGTGGAGGTACGTCTTTTAAATTAACGCATGCCTCGAGATGCGTTCAAAGTCCCTGGAAAACCCAGAAATTTGTAAAATATCCCCACACAGCCCTGACACCACGTGAAAACAAAAGAGGACATGTCTAAAACCAGACGTATGTCACCATACATGTCATCATTATTTAATAATGAATGGAAAAAATAAAAATGCAGTGTTATAGTTTGGTCACTTGGGGGAGATTTATTAAGTTTTATTGTTATTAATATATGGACTTTTGGTATTGTTTACCATATATGCATTGATAAAGGAACCTTGGGATGAAATATTAATTAGAACATATTTTCAAATTAATATCAAAATAATAATGACTCACTGGAACATATCTGTAACCTTTACACACCCAGAAACACAATATATTATTACTGTAAATATCATGTCTGCTATTAAAAACTGTATATTACAATAGTTAGCATATTAGCACACACTTAGCTATAATAGAGCTTTTCATCTGTAAACCCTTCTTAGAAACCAATGATCACACAATGTGTTGCCTGTTATCTCACGCTACGAGGTGACTATTGTTGGAATTGTCCCTGTATAAATAAAGTTTCATTGAATTAATATGTGACCTTTGACAAATAAACAGTGGTTGCAAATATCAAACTACTTCTGTGTAACTCTATTGTAGTCCAGTCATCACATTTATAAACTATCTTAGTCATCTAGGATCTGTGCACCCTCAGAAAATCAGCTGCTCACATTATTTTGACCTGAAATCATCTGATTTTCCACCGTTTGTAATTCTTCTCCAGTCTGCATTGACTCCTCCCACCAGAGCGTCATGTTTAAGGGAAGAGGAAAATGAAAATGGATGATTTATTATTTATTTTATTTATGAGTTAAAAATGCAGCTATATTCTGAAAATGAAAAAGAATTCAGGTTAATGGATTTTAAATTGAATTATGGTACAGATATACTTCCATAGTTTATACAGTTGACGTAGCGTTCTTATTCTCTATTACAAGTTCACAGAGAAGCTGCAGTGTTTGCAACTGTCGTCACCTAAAAAAGACAAACAAACTAAACAATAAAATATGTTACCATTGTTATTTGGATTATTGTGATTTTAAAACCAATCAGAAATACACCGTTTTTATCTGTATTTGGTTTTTACGTTTTCCTGTTTCTGGAAATCATTGGTTGAAAAATAGGTGAATGTCAAGCAGCATTTTGTCAGGTCTGTTGTGTTTGTTTTTGTTTGCAATGCCTTTGAATAAGTTGTTTTGTGCCTGACTTGGCTAGCTACGCCACAAGTTTTCCCTCAGTGTCCTTAGGTCTCACATGTTAGATGGACCTTGAACTGAGACATGTTTGAATACTTTACATTGTAGTGTTGCACAAATGTTTGATCATTTTGTTTTTGCCTTCTTCACGTGACAAATCACAGCACTTTATACAGCAGCATATTATGTGTTTTGTTCATTGCTGTTTGTTTTGCTTGAAATAAAAGTCTTAAATTGTCTTAAATTTGACATAAAAAGTGTGCAGCAACCACTGTTTCTGGTGTACGGTTCATACTGTTAATAAATGTTGATGGTACTCATACTCCTGGTTGTGATTCTGATAAGATGTTTATTCTAAGAACAAAAACTGGTTATAAAATTTTGGTTTTAGTTTTAATATAGATTTAGGTTTATTTCAAGATGAGTCAACTTGTATCAAGAAACAGCTTAGTCATTTTTCAATAATGCTGAGTAATTTTTTACTTAGATTAGTTGTTTTCTTCTTGTTCCGAAGCTTTCATTTGCATAAATTAAAAAAGCAAAAAAATTTTTAACAAGAATTATTTGTTTATATTTAGTATATTTCACTTGTTATTGTGTTGTAGGAAGTTTGATTTCAAGTAATTTAATCTAATAATCATTCATTTCGGCTTATTTTAACCCTTTAGACTATTTATCTTGCTAACCACGACATTAATTCTAATGAAATTCAGTACATCTACACGTCTGCTATATGTTGTCACCACTAAAAAAATCAGGTTGGTCCAGGCTGATTAAAACCATCCCATCTGAGCTGGGACATGAACTGATCCATTTATTCACACATTAGTTCTTCTAATGTCTTTAAACACTTTTATTGATACACAGACCTGGTCAGAGCAGGTTACACTCCCAGTTAGGATCATGGAAAATAACACAACACAACTTTAGACTTTTTTTAGACCTGTGTCCTGGGTATGATGGGTTTATGAGGTGAACAGTACTCAGCCATGTTGGGAAGTCCAGAAATCACACAGCATCTCACGCAATCATATTCGCTGTGGTTCATGCCAGAAAATACCACAGACCAAGTATTTGTAGTGTCGTCATAGCACTCAACAATTCTGTTTAGTCTTCTACAAGAGACAACAAAGATCTTCTTGTTCATCACTGCAATGTCAAAGTATCTGTGTGTGTGGACCATTTCAGGGACATCGTACCAGGTGTTGGTCACTGGGTCATAAGCCTCAGCAGACCTCAGATATCTGAATCCATATCTGCCTCCAACTGCAAAAATGTGGCCCATATATGCAACGACTCCAAGTCCACACCGAGGTGTTCCCATAGGAGTGATCAGTGTCCACTGGTTGGTGTCTGGGTTGTAATACTCAGCAGTATTCAGTACTCTATTACTCCATCCTCCACATATGTAAATCTTGTTGTTCAGTGTGGTGCAGCTGGCCTTGATCCTCCCTTCATTCATTGATGCAATGAACGTCCACTGGTTGATGTTGGGCTGGTAGCGTTCAGCAGTTCTGTGTGGGATAGCATCATTATCCCTGCAGCCTCCCATAGCGTAGATGTATCCCTTTAGCACGGTAACACTCACCGAGTACCGTGACTCCTGCATTGGTGACATCTCCTGCCAAGTGTGTGTGACTAGGTTAAACCTCCACACTCTGTTAGAGGGGTCGGTCCAACTAAAACCACCACCCACAATGTAGAAGCATCTACCAAGGAAGACAGTGCTGTAGAGGAATAAGTGAGTCATGGGATTCTCCAGACTAGGATGAGTGTGAACTGTGATCCAGCTGTTAGTTCTGTAGTCAAAGGCCTCTATGGTCTTAGAATATATTCTAAACATCAGTAAGACGGCGTTTGGCAAACGACGGCAAAACAAGGTGTTGTTGATCCCAGACTCAGAGCAGAGTAACGAAGGTTGAGACATGACTTTAAGGGTATCAGAGACCAAGAGGTGGGACTCAGGGTTTGTTTTTACCACATCATTGTTAAGCACATTGTCTGTGATGTAACTTTTGTCCATCAGCCCCAGTCGTACCTTTGGTAACAGAGTAGAAATGGCTTCCTGTCGTTCCACAGGCATGTGGTTTATCCATCTTAAAACACTTTGATAAACTGTGCTCTCCTGGGTCACAGTAAGGTCATCCTGACCCAGGATATCAGCCAGCTCCTGCTCCGCAAGCTGCAAAAACTCTTCACAGAGTGAAACTTCCTCAAAATTCTCACAGATAAAGTGAAAGGCCTCATACTTCAGTTGAAACAAAATGGGAATATACCAGACTTTAGTAAACTGCCACAGCCCAATGCATTTTTCTGGACAGAGGTGATCCTTCAGAGCTTCAAAGCATGTTTGTTCCAGACTCTTTACATTGAACTGATGCACTTCCATCATTAGATCAAAAATGTAACTGTTGTCAGAGTGACAGAGATAAAGTAAATTCACTGAGTCCAAGGAGTTTGTGGGTTATTGTGTCTCTCTCAGAAGGGTTTCCCTCATTAAAGAATACTCAAGGTGCTGCTGAGTCCTTTGATGTGTGACCAGCTCCTGATGATGTCATCAGCAGTGTGATGATGTCACAGTGAAATTCACACTGACATTCCTTCTGCTGGCTCCTGATTGGTGGATGGCATGACAGGTTCTGCGTTCTTTGATATCTGTGTGTGTGGGTGGGTGGTGGTGGTGGTGGGGGGGGTGTCTCAGCTATCAATCAATCAATCAATCTTTTTTTGTATAGCGCCAAATCATAACCAATGGTATCTCAAGACACTTTACAGTAGAGCAGTCTTAAGGACGGACTCTTCATTTTATGGATACACACATATATGCATATATACGTATATACACATACGTATGTATCCCACACCCAACATGAATTCATCATGGCGGCAAGGAAAACCTTCTGTTAAGCAGCAGGAACCTTGTGTGGATCCCATTCCTATGATGAACAGCCATCCACGTTATGCTGTGTTGGGTGTGTGCAGAGGAAAGGGTGGAGACAGAGTTGTTGAGACTCTGTAACTCCACACTGAGGATCCCACGGACCTGCAAGACAAAAGCCAGAAGGAGTACAGGAGCAAACACACAAGGGAAGAAGCAGACATAGAGTGTTAGAGAGAGGAATGGGACCCTCTCCGGTCCCTCTCTAACCTAAATGACCTCTCTCTTAACGCCCTCTCCAACCTCTCTCCAACCGAGCATGCCAGACCTCCCCCCCCGGCAGTCTATGCCTAATGCATCTTAACTATGAGCTATGAGCTGGTTCCTAACTAAAAGCTTTACCAAAGAGGAATGTTTTGAGCCTAACCTTAAAGGTAGAGAGGGTGTCTGCCCCCCGAACCGTGGTTGGTAGATGGTTCCAGAGAAGTGGGGCCTGATAACTGAAAGCTCTTCCTCCTATACTACTTCTAGAGACAAATGGAACAACAAGTAGGCCAGCATTTTGAGAGCGTAGTGTTCTGGGGGGATTGTATGGCACTACAAGCTCCTTGAGATAGACTGGTGCCTGTCCATTTAGGGCTGTTACGGCTGAATTTACGGTTGACCTCATTTGGAGACATGATTTATTGCTCTGGTTGAATGATGGAGTCCAGGCGAAGCATTGATGGTTTTATAAAAAAGGGTTTATTCTAAAACTAAGAAAAAAGGTACAAGATGGAACAAAGTGAAACAAAATTAGCGTCCGTCCAGGCGGACGTCCGAAGGAAGTGCCGCGCCCCCTAACAGTTTCAAAGCTTAAGCTTTTTATACAGATAAGAGCAAAGTTCCACTCTGGGGTAAGGAGGAGGGGAGAGTCAGATGCCCAATAGTGGAAAGATTTGAGGATGATGAAGACGTATATGTTATGAAGAAGATGTGCGCCACTCTTATCTCCTTGATAGTGTGTGCTGCATGCGAGCAGAGACTCTGGCCTTGGCTCTGTGCACTGAGTACGCTCTGTACTGTTTAATCATGATTCAGCTGTTCAAAAGTGTAAAGAGTAATGGAGTCGTCATGTATTAAAACATGACAAATTGTACACATGAACATACATTTGACGATATGATGATGAATATAAAAATGACCATAACATTTCCCACTTTTGGTCGCCTCAACGACCAAATCAAGAAACAAAATTATTATATTCCACCTTTGCTGTCTGTCAGGGTTAACCATTAGCATCGTTATTGTCATACATTGGATATATTCTTCTTTTGTGAGGCACAGATATATCAAGAAAAATGTGGAAATAAACCTTAAAAAAAACTTCATCATTATTATCAATGGCATGAATCATCAAAAATCATCCTTTATTACATCTAGATAAGCAAAAATCATCATTTGCATCAAGGACATCACTCGTCTTCATCGGCTGAGTTCAGTGGTAACTGGGGTAACCAAACAAAACAAAACAAAACAAAATAAAATAAAATAAAATAAAATGAAATGAAATGAAATGAAATGAAATGAAATAAAAGTTTAGGGGTGTTAGGGTTAGTTAACTAACTAAATGAATAGTTAGAATGGCCAGGAATGCAGAGACAGGTCAGAGGTCAGGATCTGAGAGCTTTTCAGATCCTGAAAGGTGCTGCTGCACAATCACACAATGGTTAGGTGTGGGTTAGTGAGCTAGCTCAATGTTATCTGTAGCATTCGCACGCGAGTGGGAAAATATGAGGCTGAAAGAAAAGCAGGAAGTATTAATTCGATTTTCTTTTCCTGGAGTAAGAAGAAGCATAGCTGGAGTTGCAGTGATTATCTGTGGTACGTCTACTTACCTGGTGAGAAGCAACAATTTGAGAACCACTGTTTACAAGGACATGCAAGTCGGACGGAGAAGGACATGCAAGTCGGACAAGTGTGGAGTGTGGTTACATGTCTTCTCAAGATGAATACATACAATTGGGAGACATGGAGATGTGAGAAAGCTAAATAAGTTTAACCAAATAAATAAATGATGTTATTTATTTATTTAAATTGTTTGTTTCATTTTTCTTTGCTATCTCTTATTTGTGAAGGAGAAATCTTATTCTATCCTTTATTTATTCTGAATAATGTTAACACTCCACACCTATTTACATAGCCTAATTCTTTTATAGAGCTGAATTTGTCAGTTCATTTATTTCATTATTTTCCCTCATAATTATTATTTGAGATGTAATTTACTTAATTTTGAAGGTCAATTGGTGGCAAAAGTGTCTCCTATTCTGTGTCTGAACCAGAATTTAGCAAGATTATTGGCCCTTTAAGGTTAGACAGAATTAAAGTTAAGTTGAGTCGAACAATCATATTGTCTTTTGCTCTCTGTATTTATCCCATTCGTAGGGGTGACGAGCCCCAGCACGGTTTGGAGAGCTTCCTTAAATGCTTGGAAGTTACTTAACTTTAAACTATCTCTTATTTCAATCAATTATCAAGAATTTCAGGAGGACCCTTTTTAAATCTCAGACGACCCAGATTGGGCCACCAACCCAATGTTGAGAACACTTAATTTTTCCCTTAAAAGTGTCTAAACCCAGTGAAGGTGTTTTATGGTCTTGCACGCTAAGTGCTGGTGGAACAAGAAGAAAATGGTTGGAGGGTTTGAGGTATATTTTCCTATGATAAAATATAAATCAAGAAATCAGAGGGACATTGGCCCCTCCCTTCCCTTTTTTACATAAGAATGCATTTGGATTCTTAAAACCATATGATAAATATCATTGGAAAATTACTTATCTGATCATTTTGGATGTGTCTCCTTTTTCCTCTCTCTTGTGTCCGCCTGCCTTTGTGCCCTCCAACCTCCTCGACCTCCTCCTCCTCAGCCTTAAAAGGTCAAAGCCAGGGTCAACTGTACGCTCCCTTTGGAAATTTGAAGATCTGTCCCCACTTTTGCAGTTGGATTGGAAGTCTCTGTAGTCTCTGGAATAGATATTATGTTAGAACATCCACAAAATGTCATATTGTCACGTGTCTATTTCAATCTATTTCCCCTTTGCTTCCCCGTTATAGTTATGGACAATACTTCCCTTTAATTCTCATCCTTCATCATAAGAGCAGTGACCAGGCATGGCGGCGAAGGGGTAGGATCGGAGTCGAGAAGGCGGTGGCATTGTCTGTTAGGAAACACTCAGAAACAGAAAGAGAGGAAAACATTAAGACTTAAATGAATAATTTAAAATATCTCTTTTCTTTAGTTGGATCTGATTCGTCTCCTTTGAGTATACAGCCAGCGACCTGTATTTTGGAAAAAGCTACACAATAACAACAACTAAGACGAAGACATAGACAAGTGCACACCACAACGAGTATACACATATAACAACAAAAACATGGACACTGAACATGAACAGTAAGGTCAGTCAAGGTCAAAACCAGTCATTCCACTGAAAGTGGTATCATATATAAAAAAAAACGTCGTTTGGTGTTTTTAAACACCCAGAAAAAACCTTTAAAACCTGGTAACTTTTTAGAAGGCCCAAGGCCTAAAACCATATTTTTTTAACAAGCAGCAGTGTTTTCTGAACACCCCACTACATAATTGGCAAAAACAGGGAGAAGATCTAGTGCATCAAAACCCAGGAGGAAAGGAAGATGAAACAGAGGAACATGTGTAGTCAAACAGCCATTCATCGGTCAATCACTCAGTGACACGTCCACGGCACATTCGCACTCACAACGCGGTTCTCTCAGGCATACGTAACGTGTCATCATTCAGTCATTCATACACCGCACACGTTCATGCCTCAATTTTCACGTCCATGCATTCACAAGGTTTTGTTGCATAGTGTCTAAGTAGAATATAGGTCTCATCTAACCCACCAGCGGCGATAGCCAGTCCACCTCCTCTCTCGGGGTCAATGAGCTCTTATTGCCTCCCCATGCTTGGCAACCTTTTAGTGTTAATTAATTGCTTTTTACTGGTATCATCTGATTACTAAGAGGTACGCTCCTTTTTACTTCCGCCTTTGCGGAGTCTACACTTAAATTATTGCCCGCGGTACTGACAGTCTGCTCATCTGCTGATCAGGCAGGAATCGCACAGCCGTGTCTAACTCAACAAACTCAACCCCGGTACCAAACCTGGGGGAAATTCACCCGCCGTCCGTCTTCAGAAATGTAAAAAAGAATCTCTGAATCAGCAGGGCTCAACCACCGCTCTTGAAAATAAGAGTTTGGGAGAATAATTCAACCTCAGTACCAAACTGAAGGAAAATTTCGCACAACTGTCAGGACTTTATTGGGCACCTCTAAGATTGAACGGAGCACGCAACCTCTAATAACCCTCACTCTAAGGGAACGTAGAAATTTGTTCAGAACGGTATTCGGTTACCAAGCATGTATAAAATCAGGTGGACAACTATCCCCCGAAGAGTGCTTTCCCTAGCAAGGTTTATCCTTTTTCTGCACATTAAACCAGGACTTCTTGTTTGAAAAGTAATTGCCTATGTACTCATAGCAACTAATGGGACATTTTTTCTCAGGAAAAATTTGGTACCCCCCCCTGCTGTCGAGTGGCTTTGGGCCGGCCAGACAGTCCGACGCGGTAAGGGGGAGGCGCGCAAAATGAAAACAATGAATGTTGAACTAGGCTGTCTGTCGCAAGCAGCTTCAAAAAGGGTAAGGTACAGATTGTTTACGAGGGTATCGGTCAAAAAATGTCAAAATGTAAACTTGGTTGAGGCTGCAGTCCTCAATCTCTGTCTCAATTTTCCTGAAATTGAGTAAAAACAAAAGAGAAAAAGAAGAATCGTTCAGAAATAACAAAGGAGAAAAACGTGTGAGCTCAAAAAAATCATGGCCAATAAAAATTAAAACTTCAGCTCCAAAAGCTGAGGCAACAGAGGGCTCTTTCTTCAGCGGATGTAACCATATCTTGCATTGTGGGGGGGCCTCCCCTCAACAAGAGAATAAATGAAAGAAAAGCAAACAAAAACAACCTTATCAGTAACACTATTTTCTTCCCTTTTGTTTGTTCTTTTCTCATAAAGGCAACATAATGAATAAAAGCAAAGATAAATGATGGGCACACATGGTCTTATGTGGCAAACAGAAGGGTTCTGTTTGAAGTTCATAGTTATGAATGTGGGTGTGTGACTGTATGTCTGGTCTGTCTGCGTGTGAGAGAATAAATGAAAACAAAATAATCTAGTGCACAGTCAGAAGATAGAGGGGTTAGTATTGTCTTATCGAAGGAGAAGCTTGTTGGCTCTTTGCTAGTTGTCCCCCTCCATGCCAAAGTTCAAGGCTAAGGTGATATAGCACTACCACCAAAGGCTGTGGTGGACTTCTTGTTGCTTGGTATCCTTGTGGCTTTTGAAACAGTGTCTTTTTTGGTGAAGATTTCCAGCAGACGTGTGACCAGTCTGCAGTTGCTGCCCATCATTCAGGCAGTAGTCGTGGCGTTTAACTCGCAACTCATTGGTGGGGGAGTCTCCACTCCGACGCCCACAGGTTCTCAGTCTTTGATGATGGGGCAGGATGTGTTAATCCCAGCATTGGCATGCGGCCCATTCGTAGACGATGAAGAGTTGACTTGGGACTGAGCGAGTTATTTCAGCATTGCTTTGCTGAATGGGAGTTGAGTCCTTGAGTCCTGAAAGGTCACAGACCTTTGATTGTCCATTTCCTTCTGATGCTTGGTCCTTTGAATGATGTTGACATTTCATTAGCGTAAGAGTTGAAGGTGATTTCATTCTTTCATTGAAGATGTCGTTTCTTCAGGGGGGCAACCACAAAGCCAACAGAAACTAACATTGAAATAATAAAAAAATGATAATGATGATAACAGTAATATTAAAATAAAATAAAATGAAATACTGTATTCATCTGTGTGTGTGTGTTTGAGTGTGTGTTGCTCATATTCATTTTAGAGTGAACCCATCAAACATGAAATCAAAATAAAATTTAAAATAAAAAATAAAAATAGTGTCTGCGTGTAATTCTGTCGGCAGGGGGAGAAGTGAGAAATCACAATGTTGTGTCACAAGTGTGTAGTGCACTAAACTGGCCAGTGAGGGGCGCTACCTCTCTCTCTTGTGTGTGTGTGTGTCTTCTCCCTCCCTCTCTGTGCGTGGGTGTGGCTGTGCGTGTGCGCCCGTGCGCGTGCTTCCCTCTCTCTTTCCTTTGAGTGTGTGTGTGTCCTCGTTCTGAGAGGAAAAAAAAAAAAAAAAAACCAGAAACACAGCAGCCCGTGTGTGTGTGTTTGGCTCTCTGTGCGTGCGCGTGCCTGTGCGTGTGCGTGTGTGCGCTTCCCTCTCTCTCTCTGTGCGTGGGTGCGTGCGTGCGTGTTTGGCTCTCTGTGCGTGCGCGTGCGTGTGCGTGTGTGCGCTTCCCTCTCTCTCTCTGTGCGTGGGTGCGTGCGTGCGTGTTTGGCTCTCTGTGCGTGCGCGTGCCTGTGCGTGTGCGTGCGCGCACTTCCCTCTCTCTCTCTCGTGTGTGTGTGTGTGTGTGTGTGTGTGTGTGTGTGTGTGTGTGTGTGTGTGTGTGTGTGTTGAGAGAGAGAAAAAAAACCAAAGCCGGCTCTCTCTAAAATGAGAGCCTTAAAGCCAAACAACCATTCACAAAATAAAAACAAAGATAAAAAAAGAAGTAAAACTCACCGAAAGCATGATCTGAGTTCACATCATACCAAGATTGTATATGCGTATGCATAAATTATTTGTTTATTGGGTTGTTCATCTGTTTGATTCACAGAAACACAATTTAGGTTAGGTTCGGGGTTTTAATCTATTTTGCTTTCGGTACAGAGGTGAACTCAGATCATGGCACCGCTGGGATGTTTTGGAAACTTTGGTTGCCTGTCTATCTGTCTGTGGGTGTCCGAACAAAACCAAAGTAAATAATGACCAGCCGTATTTTATGCCTAAACAAAATATCCGAGCCCGAAGAAAACCAGAGAGAACCTACAGCATTAAAAAGTAACCATTTGAGCCTTTCTCATGGCACAGTTCACTGCATCAAAACACAGAACAGCTGAGGATCAAAATCAAAGCTCAAAGCTGAAAATCAATACAATGCTTGACTGGTTCCAAAAAAATCAACACAGAGCGAATATATATGTAAATGAAAATTTATATATATATGTTTATAAAGGCAGCTTTACCTTAGTCCGAATTGGTGTTTGAGGTTCAACCGATGGTTCGTGCTCCAGTCTCTGTCCGAGGGCGGACCACCGCGGGCCAGCCCCGGGGCTTCAAGTGTGTCGACCCAGTGCTGGTCCACGGTCGACGCCCCACAGAGCAGAAGATGGATTCAGTTCGTCGACGCCAATTGTTACGGCTGAATTTACGGTTGACCTCATTTGGAGACATGATTTATTGCTCTGGTTGAATGATGGAGTCCAGGCGAAGCATTGATGGTTTTATAAAAAAGGGTTTATTCTAAAACTAAGAAAAAAGGTACAAGATGGAACAAAGTGAAACAAAATTAGCGTCCGTCCAGGCGGACGTCCGAAGGAAGTGCTGCGCCCCCTAACAGTTTCAAAGCTTAAGCTTTTTATACAGATAAGAGCAAAGTTCCACTCTGGGGTAAGGAGGAGGGGAGAGTCAGATGCCCAATAGTGGAAAGATTTGAGGATGATGAAGACGTATATGTTATGAAGAAGATGTGCGCCACTCTTATCTCCTTGATAGTGTGTGCTGCATGCGAGCAGAGACTCTGGCCTTGACTTAACTAACAGAACATGACATTGGCTCTGTGCACTGAGTACGCTCTGTACTGTTTAATCATGATTCAGCTGTTCAAAAGTGTAAAGAGTAATGGAGTCGTCATGTATTAAAACATGACAAATTGTACACATGAACATACATTTGACGATATGATGATGAATATAAAAATGACCATAACAGGGCTTTATAAGTGAGAAGAAGAATCTTGAATTGTATTCTATATTTTATGGGAAGCCAATGCAGAGAGGCTAATACAGGAGTAATGTGATCTTTAACCTAAATTGTTCTGGGATTATTCATCAATAAATTGGTATTTGTCCTACTTGCTGATTTATTAAGATGTCAAAAAGAAGCTTCTTTACTGACAGTCATTCTAGATTTTTGGCTATTTGTGAATTTTCTTCCAGGTTGGGGAATGGTTAACAGTTTAGATATTCTTTATCTGTGTTTATTGTATACATATTCATACCTTGTCCTTTCTGACTCATACACTAACATTTACAACACATGAAAGCAGGTTTATGGTCCTTGATTAATATCTGGTCAGTATGGGGTTTGAACCCATGACCTTGGCGTTATTAGCACCACGCTCTGACCAGCTGAGCTAACTGGCCTATGAAGCTGCAAAAATGTGTAAAAATATGGTTGAGTTAAAACAATCACGGTTCTAAACACCCAGAAAGTTGGCAGGTGAAAATTCAGCAGTACTCATCCCTTCGCTTAAAGCTGCAGTATGTTTTTTTTTTGTTTTTTTTATGTTATTTGGTCAAAAGTCCATAATCATCTTTGAGCATATTGTAATCCAAAGTGTTCTGAGTACACAGTGAATCTCTTCTCCTTCTCCAGGCTCTGAAAATGAAGTTAATCAATACAGGATGGATGTCAGCCAATCAGAGGTCTTTCTACCAACACAGCAATCTTATGAGCTGTTTTAAGCATTACTATTGGCTGCTGGAGCTGCTCATTAAAAATCAACGTGTGTTCTTGATCTGAGAGTAGAGAAAGTCCCATGGCTTCGTATTCCAGCAGAAATCTGAAACGTGACTTTTGTCAAAACAAGAGGAAAAATGAAGACTGAGGTGGAGAAGCAACAGAATAAAGGCACAAACATGTTCATGAGGAACAGAGTCACAGAGGTTCCTCTGACTCTGTGTGTGTGGTGGACTTCACTTGATCTGCTTTCAGTCCGTGCACAGTCTGCCCTGAGTCAGAGAGAGTGATAACAAACGAGATAAATAGCTTGTAAAACTAAGAGAAACATTATCTAAGGTGGAGACAGAGAACAGACACATTTCATCTGCAGTGTGGAGTGTGTCTGCTCTGATCAGCTGCTTGTGTGAGGATCACACACACACACACACACACACACACACACACACACACACACACACACACACACATGTTTCGGCACTTAAACTCGTTGTTTATAGTGCTTCAAGTCACGGCAAAGTGTTAAGATTTATTTTCCGATGGTAGCTTAATTTATCAATGAACGTAATGTTACAAACGGAAGTGTGTATTTTTTTTTTTTGGTACACGGTTACTGTTACTACTGTAACTTAGTGCGCCTACTTTAGTTCTGTTACTTTTACAACTGTCTTAAACTGTGTTCCATTTATTTGTAGATTTGTGTATCAAACATTCATTCAGTCAGTCAGTCAGTCAGTCAGTCAGTCAGTCAGTCAGTCAGTCAGTCATTCAGTCAGCTCGTAAATACGACGCTTTTACCTGGCCCAACCCCCCACTCTACTTGTTTTTCTGGGGTTGTTTTCGCACAAACTCGTTGTTTATAGTGCTTTAAGTCACAGCAAAGTGTTAAGATTTATTTTCCAGTGGTAGCTTAATTTATCAATGAACGTAATGTTACAAACAGAAGTGTGTATTTTTTTTTTTTGGTACACGGTTACTGTTACTACTGTAACTTAGTGCGCCTACTTTAGTTCTGTTACTTTTACAACTGTCTTAAACTGTGTTCCACTTATTTGTAGATTTGTGTATCAAACATTCATTCATTCATTCATTCATTCAGTCAGCTCGTAATTACGACGCTTTTACCTGGCCCAACCCCCCACTCTACTTGTTTTTCTGGGGTTGTTTTCGCACAAACTCGTTGTTTATAGTGCTTTAAGTCACAGCAAAGTGTTAAGATTTATTTTCCAGTGGTAGCTTAATTCATCAATTAACGTAATGTTACAAACGGAAGCGTGTATTATTTATTTACTGTTTTCTTAAACTGTGTTCCACTTATTTGTAGATTTGTGTATCAAACATTCATTCATTCATTCATTCATTCATTCAGTCAGTCAGTCAGTCAGTCAGTCAGTCAGTCAGTCAGTCAGTCAGTCAATCGTTTATTCATTCATTTCCCCCTGATAGAGCAAATGTGTGTAGATAATTCAGTACTTTTTTATATTTATTTGAGGTTAGCATCTAGCTCCTCCTTTTTCTTTTAACAAGTTTGCTCATTAAAAACTGTGTTAGGAATAACATGTTAATTCTAATTCAGCGTGTGTACATAGTGTATGCAAATATTTACTGTTAATTAAACATTATCTGCTCATCTACTACAACTCAGTCTTTTTTATTTCTTTGTCAAACAGATGGAACCCCACTTTTTTAGACGGGCTGATGGTAGCTTAAAAATATCTGACTCCTTTGAGGCAATGGAAATAAAAAAGGCTAATAAGGGAAAGCCATGGATGCGACCCTTGTCCCCGGAGGCTGTGATGGATAAGGCTCGAAGCAACCTGCTGGAGCACAAAGGAGATCCATCCAACAGAAAACACTTACTGGGTTTCTTTGAAATCCAGTTTGGTGTTTTCCGTGGACAGACCTTCAAGTGGGTGCTGGAGAATGCTCTCGGGTATGCTGCTTACCTTGTGGCTGCTATGAGGAGGGATCCCACAGGAGGCAGCAAAGATTCAACAGATCATGCCCACAATAAGCAGTGTTTCAGGGAGTATGTGGAGCTCTTTCCTTCAGGCAATATTGCTGTTGCTATGAAGGAAGAGCAGTATGTTGAGAAAAAGTCTCAGCAGACAGTCACCACACAACAGAGCTCTATTCAGAGTAAAGGATCACAGCCTTCTCCTAAGAAATGCTCCTCTGTTGCCTCCCTGTCCTCCCTCTTGGTCAGGAAAGGCGAGCAAAACTTAACCAAGATGATGAAAAGGCTGGTGTCTCCAATGAAAGTCAGACCATGTAAGGAAACATGTGATTACATGTTACATACATACATACATTAATTTATTATTTGTCTGCCATTCAGTAGTTGTGATGCTTTTTCTTTTTCTTTTTTTGGTAGCTTTGACGCATGCACGTACGCAGCCCTCGTCCACCATCAGTAGCCCCACCGCTTCAACTCCTCCCGCCTCTGTCCTCAAGCATCGCTCTGTACCCTCATCGTCCTTTGTGGAGGAAACTCCATCCACCTCTGCAGTCCCGGGACCCTCCTCTGCCCCTGGACGCTCCTCATCTGCCCCCGGCAAACCTGTGTCTGAGCCTGATGACATCACTTTGCTGGCAGAGGTCTTAAGATGGGAAGAGGCCCAAACGACAAGTTAGTCAACATTACATTATTTTTAAAAAAAAATACCAGTCTTTGATCATTGATTTTATTTATTCATTTAGTTTTTGCATTTACATTATAAATGAAAAATAAATGTATATTATGTACCTCCTTTGTATTTATGTCTTTTGCATTCATATGTTATTTCAGAAGCTTTCAAATATTTTGTTTATGTTGATATTTGCTTTTAATTTTTCATCTATGTTTTTTGCATTTTTTTGTGCGTGTTTTAGCACAGAGAGTCTGTCTTCCAGCTGGCTGGATAAAGACGCTCCCTGAAGTAGACCAGAAGTGGATGTCAAAGGCTCTGTTCAAGTGGACAGCACAGGGACACCCGGAGTTGGACTTTAACAGAGTGGACAAACTTTGGTGGTATCCTCCACAGGTGCCATTGCAGGCCAAAAATGTCCCTCGGCTGGAGAACTACTTTAGCCATCCTCTGTTCCTCTGGATGCCTCGAAAGCTTTGGCAAGTAAAGCTGATGTGTCCTCACTCAGATTGTCACAAAGAGCTCCTGTATTCAGCTGGTCTGCATCAGAAGATCAGACAGGTGGTGAGTTTAGGCACCATCTATTTTATGGCATCTGAATATCTTGCCTGCAATAGATGCAAGAGGAAGGTCATCAGCTGGAGCCATGGCATCATTTCACAGCTTGATGTTGGCCACAGGATGCAGTTTCCATCCATTTTAACATCCAAACTTGCTTGTGATATGGAGGTTGTGAGTTTGATGCCTGGGAAACAGCAGCAGTCAGATTCAGAGGAAGCTGCAGGAGCGTCACTCTGAAATCTGGCTGCAGAAGACGGTGCAGTACCTGACAGACTGCAGAGGAGTGAAGAGTGCCATGGAGAAGGGTCTGATTAGTCCTGTGACATTTCCACCCACACCTGCAATGCTTACTGTTCCTAAACACAGGTGGCTGATGCAGGTGTACGCCCAGGATGTTCTTCAGAGGCTGGAAGAAATTAAAGCAGCCATCACGTCCCAACTTGGCCGCATTTTAAAAATGGACTCTACGAAAAAAGTTGCCCGCAAACTTGCAGGGAGGAGCTTTGGAACTGCGACCTGGGTGACAAATGTTGGAAATGAGCATGGACAGGTCATCATGTCTGTGCTCACTGCCAGTGAGGGGTTTGGCCTCGGGCCAATGATTGACGGGCTGGTCAGGAGATACAGGATGGCTGGGGTACCTCCTCCTGATGTGCTCTATGTCGACAAAGACTGCTGTGGCAACAGCTTTCTTAGGAGAATGTTCGAAGAATGGAAACATCTGAACATCCGGCTCGACATTTGGCACTTTATGAGGAGGTTTTCGGTTGGCTGCACAACTGATTCCCACCAGCTGTATGCCACTTTCATGGGTCGCCTCAGCCACTGCATCTTCATGTGGGATGAAGACAACCTGAAGGCCCTGAAAATAGCAAAGCAGTCAGAGCTAGAAGCTAAAGGCCGAACTCCATCTGAGGCAGATGTACTCCGGTCTATCAGCCAAAGTGAGCTTGCCCTGCACTGCAAGAGGACCACCCGCGGTGTTCGGGAGACACAGGTTCTCATTGAAAGGCTCATCCAGGGCTTGGATGGTGACAACGGTCGTGACACTCTGGGAGTCCCACTGATAAACTCAGCAAGAATGAGTGAAATCGTTAAATCCCAGAAGAAACATGTCACCTGCATCCAGGATCCACAAGGGATCCAGCTTTACCTGCAGACGGGAAATGTCCTGAAGGGAGGTCACCGTCTGCCCACGTACCGCTGTGCCCGAGGTTCTACGTCACTGGAGTCTTTTCATCTTCACCTGAACCGTTTCATCCCTGGTAAACATTGTCATACTTTATTTGTTTTTGTTTTTCTTACAAAAGTATTTTGTGACTACACTGAAATATAACATGACGGATCCTAAAGAATCAGATTAATTGCAAGTCTTCTAATGATTATAAACAGAAATATGTTGTTGGAACAATATGTATGATGAATATTTTTTTATTCTCTGTTTTCTGAATTACTTTATAGGGACCCTGGCAAGTGATGTCTTCTTCCAGGCCTATCTTTTGGATGGGCTATCAAGGTGGAATGAGGACCGGGCTGTGGCAGCATCAAAGGATGAGCAGTCGTGCTCATACAACCATCTGCTCCGTCATGCTGCTAACACCCTAGCAGAGGAGGTTCTGGGCGAAAAGATCATCCCTTATGTCGGGCCAAGACAATACACAGGTTGATTATTGTTATATGATTGTTTGTTTTTGATTTCTTCAACTTATGCTTTCATCTAATGTTTAACTTTTTTTGTGTTCTTGTTTGTGCTTTTTCTTTTCTTTTTTTGTCTTGTTTTGTTAAATCATCATTTTGAAGGTGAGCTTATAGGTGTGGAATACCTCTATCAGCAAACTGGCAAAGTTCTGCAGGACTACAAAGTGGTCATTGAAGAGTCTGAGACCACTGAAGTTGAGATAGATGAGGGCTTCACAGGACATGACAGTACCCACACTAGAGGCAGAGCAAGCACTTCTCGCCTCACAAGCATCTGCAGCTGTTCCTGGTTCCTCAGCAGCTCCATCTCCTCAGGCTACTGCCTTTGTGCCTCCCATTCCCCCCGTTATCCCTCTGTTGCCAGTGACTCAGTCACATGTCGCCTCATCATCAGCTTCTGCAGCTCCTTCACCTGCTGTGACCGCTCTGCTCCCCCATTCCACACAAACAGTTTCTCCTGCAGAACAGTCTAGTGAGTTTTACACAACTGTTTCTAAAATCTCACGTTTTGCTTATTTTTTTAAATTTAAAATGTTTTACTCTAAATACTTGTCTTTTTCTTTTAGCATCAGCGCCATCTACTGATCCATCTCCACACTCCTCCTCATGCCATGTAAGAAGTTGTTTACCTTAAAGAAAAACAAAGAAAAGTTGCAATAGCTTGGATTGATGAGTGTGCACTGCTGTCATCAGTGCTTCTTTTTTCTTGTTTTTGTTTTTGTTAGGATTGGGTTGGCCCTGATAACATTGAAGGGTATGGCGCAGTGCAGGATCTGGCTGATTACTTGGCTGGACTAAGAGACCACCGTCTTGCGCTGACTCAGGAGGAATGTAGTCAGGTCATTGCTCTGTGGCAGGAACTGGGGGAGTATGACAAAAAAAAAACTGTCTACCCAGCTCGACACCAGACCAGCCTGAGCAAGGGACGATTCCGGGCTACGAAGAAGATTGTGGCTCCAGGTGTGGAGAGCACCAAAAGGTGAATTAAACTAGGAAAACACAATATCTGGGTTATGTAAAAAAAAGTTAAATATAATGTAAGTCACACATTATTGTAATGTTTTTAAAGCATACATTATTTTTAACTACAGGTCTTTCGTCGGGGCTCACAGTCCTGCACAGTGGCCCGACTGCAACAGAGTGGTTGAGGCGATCTTTGTCAAGCTTTTTGCCATCTACC
Source organism: Gouania willdenowi (assembly GCF_900634775.1). Taxonomy (NCBI): domain Eukaryota; kingdom Metazoa; phylum Chordata; class Actinopteri; order Blenniiformes; family Gobiesocidae; genus Gouania; species Gouania willdenowi. The sequence goes on from NW_021145263.1 coordinate 33,621, forward strand.
CGAGCACTGTGCGCTGTGAGGGAAAGAAGCTGTCAAGATACACTGTGGTGATACGCGCGTACAAAAACATCAGGGAGTGCGTAGTCACAAACGCCAGGCTGATGAGCGAGACCACTATACAGCTGCCTGAAGTAAATGCTGCAACAGTTTCACAGTGGTGAGTAGGATTTATATAAATATACATATTTTATGTAGAGCTGATTTTGTTGACCACTAATTATGAGACTTTTTTTTGTTGTTTATGAAACTTTATTACATATTCCAGATTAAGGCCTCGGGGACATATTTGTCTTATGTAAATCACATCAAAAGCAAGATTACATTTTTTGTGCATTTTACAATGTAGAAACTTTTGTTTTCATATAAATTATTTTGTGTTTTCATAGGTACTGCAGGCGGTGCAAGGCACAGGAGCAGGATATTTTAAAGCAGGGTCTTCCAGCTTTACAGGCCCCAATGGCAGCTCCATCAAGACTTCCACCTGCCCTGCAGAAAGGACAAACTTTTACATTTGGCTCTTTAGCTCAGCCTCATCCTTTTGTGCTGCCACCGAACACTGCTGGGCAGGCACAACTTAAAGGAAGACCACCATCTCAGCCACCACCACCACCACCACAGACATTGCTCTTTTTTCATCCTGTTCCACCTGCCCCTCCAAAACCCTTAATTACTTCCCCTCTAACATTTCAGACACAGGTAACACCTCAAGCGGTTCCCTACACCACACAGCAGTATAGGAAAAGAAAAATGGAGGCAGAGCAGTCAGGTATTTTTAAAAGAAAATACACCAAAAAGAAAGACACTATAGTTTGCAGCAAGTGCAAAAAGGACAGGAACCCTCCTACACATCGCCAGTATTTTGGCAACTGGTATTGAGAAGAGACTGAGACTCAGTCCTATGATGAGTGGAGGGCTTTACTGGAGGAGCGCAATTATGGCAAAAAGTAAATAAAGTGGGAAATGAGGAACCTCTTTCCTCCAATCTCATCACAGGGCTGAATTTGCTATTTGTAAAATAGTTTGTAAATTTGTAAATAACTGAAAATAATAGATATTTTTAAGTTTTTAAAAAAAGTATATATTTCAAGTATTTTATATCTGTTTTATATCTGTTTGTTGTTGGGAATTTTTCTATTTTATACTTGTTGGGGGTGGGAGGTGGTGGTGATATTATTTATAGTTATTATTGTTATTTGTGAATGGTTGTTTTCTCTGTATTAAAGACATTACATTTTTTTTTTAAACAATTTCCTTTTTTTAATCTGGCATTAAAAACTACAGTGTTTGGAATATCATATCTACATCTGAACTCATTGAACTCAGGAGGGCTTGACAGGGTTTTTCAACCCTTTAATGTATTAATATATATAAATCTAATATACAGTATATATATATATATATATATATATATATATATATATATATATATATATATATATATATATATATAAACTATATTCATCCCTCAGACTTACTCTTGTCCATTGAAACTGTTCATTAAAAAAACACCATCTTAACCAATGTATATACTAGAAAACAGCTTTTAATTAGATGTTACTGCACAGCATGTGATTTGTCTGTGTCTGTGTGTGCGTGTCTGGCGATCTCTGATTAATTATGTTTGTATGATAGTTTTGCATAAACGTACAGTCTGCTGATGGCTTCGTGATGTCCAGTTATGAATGCAGACTTATTTTAGTTTTATTTATTTACAGTGATGTACAGGTGATAACCAGTGACTGTATATGTGATAACCTGGGATTAAGCAGGATCGAACCCGGTATCTACGGTATTGTTTTCAGATTTATTGTAGCCTTACCTGGACTAACAGGTCATGGCCTGTGTTTAACCATAAAGGCAGTAGACCACCAGAGAACGCTTTAACCTTTGTCTTGTGTTAGTGTCAGCACCGACTAGTTTTTAGTTTTTAAATACATAAAAGAGTCACATTAATGTGTTTATTGATCAAGGCTTTTTGACTTTGTCAGGAACCTCTATTTCAACAAATAAAATTAAAATAATAAAAAATAATAAGATTATAAATCAATAATTAGAGCCAAAACTGAAATGATAAGTGCACTGTCAGCTGACACACTGACAGACAGCTCCTCTCCTAACCAGCCCTGCTTCAACATCAACCACAACAACCACAGCCACTAATGTCCAGTGACCCCAGAGACATTTATATATATATATATATATATATATATACAGTACATACAGTGTGAACAAATTTAGTTAATGTACTGAAATTTTACTTGAGTATTATTTTTAGGGGATAACATTACATTTCCACTGATGTCTTTATTACTCAGTACTTTTATTTATTCAATCAACTTAGTTTTTTTTTTTTTCTTTGTCACTGGCCATGTTTACATTTGAGCTTTAATTCCTCTTTAATTCAGAATAAAAGTTAAATCCTCTTTAATTTCACCTTGTAAACATTTAATTCCTAATGCAAATTTAATTCCAAATTAAACTTAAATCTGAATTAGGTGGCTGGTTTATTCCAATTTCAATTCTGAATTAAATAATTCCTCTATCTTGTAAACACTTAATTCTGCTTTAATTTAATCCACTTAAACACTGTAATTAACTAGTATTTTCATTATGTACTTTATTTCAGTATTATTTTGGGCTGAATTTGAGAAAATCTGAGTCTTTAATCGTTCTCCACGTAAAGTTTGTTTCTGTTTTTCTGTCCACATTTACACAAATAAGGGTCTACATGGTGGTAAAGTACATCAATGTCTTAATAAAACATTTGTCTAGTGCAAAGAAATGCAATTTTCACCATAATTGCAATTTTTTGACAAGATTCTTTCACTGTCACTAATGTTTCCATGCAGGGAAATAGCAACAAAATGTGAAATGAGATCAAATTGTTGGTTATCTTTTACTGAGGCCAAAATGTTTGATAATTCCAGGGGATCTATTGGGGGATTTACCATACTGTTACAGATTGGTACAAAGTGCACAGCCATGTCCAGCTCATCATGTCAATCAGGGAGATCTGCTGCACCTGTAGAGTTGAGCACGACTGTGAGTTGTTGACAATCAGCTGGACTGGACTATATAAGGAGGATTTTCACTCTTCATTCAGTTGCTGTGAGAAATTGGATTCAGAAGGTTCTGCACCATGTGCTGGCCTTCTTTAAAGCTTGAGTTTGACTGTGAATAATTGATCCAAGTACTTCTATGATTGTTTGTGGTGAACACTGCCCTCTTAGTTTTGTAGTTTCCACCTAATTATTCTAATGAAAATTTGTAAATCGCCAACTTTGCAAGTCGTAAAACTTAAATTTTTCTCAAAACTAAAGACTCAGCATTTTTCCACTTATTAAAAATGTTATAGGTTATTCAGATGAATTGGTTAGTGCTAAATCAATTTTAACCTCACAGGTGTTTGCTTTTTTATAACGGTTTATAAAGTATTTATTTTGAATGAATTAATCATGACTCCATTTAGTTGGTGAGCAATAAAAATTTGTCAAGTTTTGGTATAAATTGGTCAACACTGTAAATTAAGACTGAAAACATTATGACATCTATAATTAACTATGGCAACGTTTGGATTTTATTTACTACTCAAACCATGACTCAGCAACAACAGTATGCATCTAAACTAACGTGTACACTACAAATTAATATTATTTATTATACTGTTTTTATTGTAGTGTTTTTAAGTGGCCTGAAAGGCACTTTTTAAATAAAAGTAATTATTATTGATTACATTAATGGGGTCAGAGGGTGGAGCTTAAAACCACAAAACCAAGAGTGTCAAACTTATCAGAAATCATTCATTTAGGTTTAGGTTGTGAAAGGAGATACAGATAAATATTTTATATGTCTGGCCCTGATGTGAAATGAGGTTGACACCCCTGGTTTAAAGGGGACATATCATGGTTTTAAATCCTTCCTTTTTACATATAAATCATACAGTTGTGGTCTATATAAAGCGAAGACTGCAATTCTTGGGTCGGATTCCTCATTTTATAGCTCCACCCCTTTTCTACCCCGTTTCTGAATGAGCTGCTGAGAGCACATCTTTTGGTTAGGTCTCTTTAAATGCAATGAGACACTCATCCGCACCCTTTCCAGGTTTCAACTCCACCCTGCTCGGCCATTTTTTGTAAGTTTTTGATAGAAAGATATGGCTATTAACGGGCGCAGAAAAGTGTAGTCACCGTTATTTACACAATGTCACTACAGAGTTGATGGACATCCAGCGGTGGTCCACTACAGAGTTGATGGACATCCAGGGTTGGTCCACTACAGAGTTGATGGACATCCAGGGTTGGTCCACTACAGAGTTGATGGACATCCAGGGTTGGCCCACGACGGAGTTGATGGACATCCAGGGTTGGCCCACGACAGCGTTGATGGATATCCAGGGTTGGTCCACTACAGAGTTGATGGACAGTGCTGCTGCTGCTGCACCAACGTCATTTACTCACTCTCATGCTGCGTTCAAGGACCCTCTGAACTCTGCATTTTGGGTTTGAAACTCTGACTTCAGTGTAGCAGACGCAGCACGTCCAAAATATCTCACAAAAAATGGCTTAAAGGAATAATATTAACAATAAAGTTAATACTGTTTATGTGTTTAAAACTGTATTTATTCAGAATCATAATTTTTTGTATTTGTCCAACAAAGCAAGGCAACAATATGGAACACATTTATTCAAGTAAGGCACCAAAACATGGAAAAATGGCACAAATTAAAATAATAAAAATGAGTATTAAAATAAAAGGCTTTATAATTGCATTTTAAAATCATGAAAACAGCTCAATTATAATGGAAATGATATAACAGTGTTTTTCAACCTTGGGGTCGTGATTCCATGTAGGGTCACCTGAAATGTCTAGTAGTTGATTAAAAAAACAAATAATACATTTTAAAATGATTGTTCTTTTTTAAATTAAAACACAACCCAGACACGTCTCACCTGTGAGGGATGCGGGGGATGCGACACCCACACTTTTATGAAAACAAAAGTGAATCCCCTCACTTTTTACAGAGGGATTCATTGTTGAAAACAGATTGGTTCAGTTAGATTGATTGAATGGTGATCAAGTCAATCACTTGATGCTGTTCTGAGAAGATAAACAAAGAGTTCACAGTGATGAGTATGTGACAAAAAATGAGTAAGGTGGCAAAGAATGGTCCAAAAGTGGCAAAAACTTGGG
>NW_021145263.1:39309-64109 GCF_900634775.1 Gouania willdenowi
AATGATTACACAGTTAGATATTCTTTATCTGTGTTTATTGTATACATATTCATACCTTGTCCTTTCTGACTCATACACTAACATTTACAACACATGAAAGCAGGTTTATGGTCCTTGATTAATATCTGGTCAGTATGGGTTTTGAACCCATGACCTTGGTGTTATTAGCACCACGCTCTGACCAGCTGAGCTAACTGGCCTATGAAGCTGCAAAAATGTGTAAAAATATGGTTGAGTTAAAACAATCACGGTTCTAAACACCCAGAAAGTTGGCAGGTGAAAATTCAGCAGTACTCATCCCTTCGCTTAAAGCTGCAGTATGTTTTTTTTTGTTTTTTTTATGTTATTTGGTCAAAAGTCCATAATCATCTTTGAGCATATTGTAATCCAAAGTGTTCTGAGTACACAGTGAATCTCTTCTCCTTCTCCAGGCTCTGAAAATTAAGTTTATCAATACAGGATGGATGTCAGCCAATCAGAGGTCTTTCTACCAACACAGCATTCTTATGAGCTGTTTTAAGCATTACTATTGGCTGCTGGAGCTGCTCATTAAAAATCAACGTGTGTTCTTGATCTGAGAGTAGAGAAAGTCCATGGCTTCATATTCCAGCAGAAATCTCTAACGTGACTTTTGTCAAAACAAGAGGAAAATGAAGACTGAGGTGGAGAAGCAACAGAATAAAGGCACAAACATGTTCATGAGGAACAGAGTCACAGAGGTTCCTCTGACTCTGTGTGTGTGGTGGACTGCACTTGATCTGCTTTCAGTCCGTGCACAGTCTGCCCTTGAGTCAGAGAGGAGTGATAACAAACGAGATAAATAGCTTGTAAAACTAAGAGAAACATTATCTAAGGTGGAGACAGAGAACAGACACATTTCATCTGCAGTGTGGAGTGTGTCTGCTCTGATCAGCTGCTTGTGTGAGGATCACACACACACACACACACACACACACACACACATGGCTCTCCCGACCGGCTGTAGGTCGAGGTAATTCTTGGTAGTGAGAGCCAATCAGCTCTCGACTTGTGACCAAGAATTAACCAAGAATTGACCAATCGCTTCCCGAAGTCCCGCCCCACAGCAACCAAGAATTGACCAATCGCTTCCCGAAGTCCCGCCCCACAGCAACCAAGAATTGACCAATCAGAGGGACTTCCATCATTCTTAGCCAGCGGACTTGGAAAATTACCGGAGATTTCACTGTACCACAGCATCGCTCAACATTACATCGATTTTTACAAGGTAAGTGCAATGAACTAAGTAATTTGTGTTTTTAAAACACTTTTTTAAAAATGAATTGGCAGGGTGTCTGTCTAGCGAGAGCCATTTTATTATATTCACGCTCGTAATTACGACGCTTTTACCTGGCACAACCCCCCACTCTACTTGTTTTTCTGGGGTTGTTTTCGCACAAACTCGTTGTTTATAGTGCTTTAAGTCACAGCAAAGTGTTAAGATTTATTTTCCAGTGGTAGCTTAATTCATCAATTAACGTAATGTTACAAACGGAAGCGTGTATTATTTATTTACTGTTTTCTTAAACTGTGTTCCACTTATTTGTAGATTTGTGTATCAAACATTCATTCATTTATTCATTCATTCAGTCAGTCAGTCAGTCAGTCAGTCAGTCAATCGTTTATTCATTCATTTCCCCCTGATAGGGCAATGTTGTAGATAATTCCGTACTTTTTTAATATTTATTTGAGGTTAGCATCTAGCTCCTCCTTTTTCTTTTAACAAGTTTGCTAATTAAAAACTGTGTTAGGATAACATGTTAATTCTAATTCAGCGTGTGTACATAGTGGTATGCAAATATTTACTTGTTAATTAAACAGTATCGTGCTCATCTACTACAACTCAGTCTTTTTTATTTCTTTGTCAAACAGATGGAACCCCACTTTTTTAGACGGGCTGATGGTAGCTTAAAAATATCTGACTCCTTTGAGGCAATGGAAATAAAAAAGGCTAATAAGGGAAAGCCATGGATGCGACCCTTGTCCCCGGAGGCTGTGATGGATAAGGCTCGAAGCAAGCAAGCAGAAAACACTTACTGGGTTTCTTTGAAATCCAGTTTGGTGTTTTCCGTGGACAGACCTTCCAAGTGGGTGCTGGAGAATGCTCTCGGGTATGCTGCTTACCTTGTGGCTGCTATGAGGAGGGATCCCACAGGAGGGCAGCAAAGATTCAACAGATCATGCCCACAATAAGCAGTGTTTCAGGGAGTATGTGGAGCTCTTTCCTTCAGGCAATATTGCTGTTGCTATGAAGGAAGAGCAGTATGTTGAGAAAAAGTCTCAGCAGACAGTCACCACACAACAGAGCTCTATTCAGAGTAAAGGATCACAGCCTTCTCCTAAGAAATGCTCCTCTGTTGCCTCCCTGTCCTCCCTCTTGGTCAGGAAAGGCGAGCAAAACTTAACCAAGATGGTGAAAAGGCTGGTGTCTCCAATGAAAGTCAGACCATGTAAGGAAACATGTGATTACATGTTACATACATACATACATTAATTTATTATTTGTCTGCCATTCAGTAGTTGTGATGCTTTTTCTTTTTCTTTTTTTGGTAGCTTTGACGCAGCCACGTACGCAGCCCTCGTCCACCATCAGTAGCCCCACCTCTTCAACTCCTCCCGCCTCTGTACCCTCATCGTCCTTTGTGGAGGAAATTCCATCCACCTCTGCAGTCCCGGGACCCTCCTCTGCCCCTGGACGCTCCTCATCTGCCCCCGGCAAACCTGTGTCTGAGCCTGATGACATCACTTTGCTGGCAGAGGTCTTAAGATGGGAAGAGGCCCAAACGACAAGTTAGTCAACATTACATTATTTTAAAAAAAATATCAGTCTTTGATCATTGATTTTATTTATTCATTTAGTTTTTGCATTTACATTATAAATGAAAAATAAATGTATATTATGTACCTCCTTTGTATTTATGTCTTTTGCATTCATATGTTATTTCAGAAGCTTTCAAATATTTTGTTTATGTTGATATTTGCTTTTAATTTTTCATCTATGTTTTTTGCATTTTTTTGTGCGTGTTTTAGCACAGAGAGTCTGTCTTCCAGCTGGCTGGATAAAGACGCTCCCTGAAGTAGACCAGAAGTGGATGTCAAAGGCTCTGTTCAAGTGGACAGCACAGGGACACCCGGAGTTGGACTTTAACAGAGTGGACAAACTTTGGTGGTATCCTCCACAGGTGCCATAGCAGGCCAAAAATGTCGCTCGGCTGGAGAACTACTTTAGCCATCCTCTGTTCCTCTGGATGCCTCGAAAGCTTTGGCAAGTAAAGCTGATGTGTCCTCACTCAGATTGTCACAAAGAGCTCCTGTATTCAGCTGGTCTGCATCAGAAGATCAGACAGGTGGTGAGTTTAGGCACCATCTATTTTATGGCATCTGAATATCTTGCCTGCAATAGATGCAAGAGGAAGGTCATCAGCTGGAGCCATGGCATCATTTCACAGCTTGATGTTGGCCACAGGATGCAGTTTCCATCCATTTTAACATCCAAACTTGCTTGTGATATGGAGGTTGTGAGTTTGATGCCTGGGAAACAGCAGCAGTCAGATTCAGAGGAAGCTGCAGGAGCGTCACTCTGAAATCTGGCTGCAGAAGACGGTGCAGTACCTGACAGACTGCAGAGGAGTGAAGAGTGCCATGGAGAAGGGTCTGATTAGTCCTGTGACATTTCCACCCACACCTGCAATGCTTACTGTTCCTAAACACAGGTGGCTGATGCAGGTGTACGCCCAGGATGTTCTTCAGAGGCTGGAAGAAATTAAAGCAGCCATCACGTCCCAACTTGGCCGCATTTTAAAAATGGACTCTACGAAAAAAGTTGCCCGCAAACTTGCAGAGAGGAGCTTTGGAACTGCGACCTGGGTGACAAATGTTGGAAATGAGCATGGACAGGTCATCATGTCTGTGCTCACTGCCAGTGAGGGGTTTGGCCTCGGGCCAATGATTGACGGGCTGGTCAGGAGATACAGGATGGCTGGGGTACCTCCTCCTGATGTGCTCTATGTCGACAAAGACTGCTGTGGCAACAGCTTTCTTAGGAGAATGTTCGAAGAATGGAAACATCTGAACATCCGGCTCGACATTTGGCACTTTATGAGGAGGTTTTCGGTTGGCTGCACAATGATTCCCACCAGCTGTATGCCACTTTCATGGGTCGCCTCAGCTACTGCATCTTCATGTGGATGAAGACGACCTGAAGGCCCTGAAAATAGCAAAGCAGTCAGAGCTAGAAGCTAAAGGCCGAACTCCATCTGAGGCAGATGTACTCCGGTCTATCAGCCAAAGTGAGCTTGCCCTGCACTGCAAGAGGACCACCCGCGGTGTTCGGGAGACACAGGTTCTCATTGAAAGGCTCATCCAGGGCTTGGATGGTGACAACGGTCGTGACACTCTGGGAGTCCCACTGATAAACTCAGCAAGAATGAGTGAAATCGTTAAATCCCAGAAGAAACATGTCACCTGCATCCAGGATCCACAAGGGATCCAGCTTTACCTGCAGACGGGAAATGTCCTGAAGGGAGGTCACCGTCTGCCCACGTACCGCTGTGCCCGAGGTTCTACGTCACTGGAGTCTTTTCATCTTCACCTGAACCGTTTTCATCCCTGGTAAACATTGTCATACTTTATTTGTTTTTGTTTTTCTTACAAAAGTATTTTGTGACTACACTGAAATATAACATGACGGATCCTAAAGAATCAGATTAATTGCAAGTCTTCTAATGATTATAAACAGAAATATGTTGTTGGAACAATATGTATGATGAATATTTTTTTATTCTCTGTTTTCTGAATTACTTTATAGGGACCCTGGCAAGTGATGTCTTCTTCCAGGCCTATCTTTTGGATGGACTATCAAGGTGGAATGAGGACCGGGCTGTGGCAGCATCAAAGGATGAGCAGTCATGCTCATACAACCATCTGCTCCGTCATGCTGCTAACACCCTAGCAGAGGAGGTTCTGGGCAAAAAGATCATCCCTTATGTCGGGCCAAGACAATACACAGGTTGATTATTGTTATATGTTTTTGATTTCTTCAACTTATGCTTTCATCTAATGTTTAACTTTTTTGTGTTCTTGTTTGTGCTTTTTCTTTTCTTTTCTTTTCTTTTCTTTTCTTTTTTTGTCTTGTTTTGTTAAATCATCGTTTTGAAGGTGAGCTTTTAGGTGTGGAATACCTCTATCAGCAAACTGGCAAAGTTCTGCAGGACTACAAAGTGGTCATTGAAGAGTCTGAGACCACTGAAGTTGAGATAGATGAGGGCTTCACAGGACCTGAAGAATTTCAGGACATGACAGTACCCACACTAGAGGCAGAGCAAGCACTTCTCGCCTCACAAGCATCTGCAGCTGTTCCTGGTTCCTCAGCAGCTCCATCTCCTCAGGCTACTGCCTTTGTGCCTCCCATTCCCCCCGTTATCCCTCTGTTGCCAGTGACTCAGTCACATGTCGCCTCATCATCAGCTTCTGCAGCTCCTTCACCTGCTGTGACCGCTCTGCTCCCCCATTCCACACAAACAGTTTCTCCTGCAGAACAGTCTAGTGAGTTTTACACAACTGTTTCTAAAATCTCACGTTTTGCTTCTTTTTTTAAATTGAAAATGTTTTACTCTAAATACTTGTCTTTTTCTTTTAGCATCAGCGCCATCTACTGATCCATCTCCACACTCCTCCTCATGCCATGTAAGAAGTTGTTTACCTTAAAGAAAAAAAAAGAAAAGTGGCAATAGCTTGGATTGATGAGTGTGCACTGCTGTCATCAGTGGTTCTTTTTTCTTGTTTTTGTTTTTGTTAGGGTTCGGTTGGCCCTGATAACATTGAAGGGTATGGCGCAGTGCAGGATCTGGCTGATTACTTGGCTGGACTAAGAGACCACCGTCTTGCGCTGACTCAGGAGGAATGTAGTCAGGTCATTGCTCTGTGGCAGGAACTGGGGGAGTATGACAAAAAAAAAAACTGTCTACCCAGCTCGACACCAGACCAGCCTGAGCAAGGGACGATTCCGGGCTACGAAGAAGATTGTGGCTCCAGGTGTGGAGAGCACCAAAAGGTGAATTAAACTAGGAAAACACAATATCTGGGTTATGTAAAAAAAAGTTAAATATAATGTAAGTCACACATTATTGTAATGGATTTATACAAATATACATATTTTATGTAGAGCTGATTTTGTTGACCACTAATTATGAGACTTTTTTTTGTTGTTTATGAAACTTTATTACATATTCCAGATTAAGGCCTCGGGGACATATTTGTGTTATGTAAATCAGCAAAAAGCAAGATTACATTTTCTGTGCATTTTACAATGTAGAAACTTTTGTTTTCATATAAATTATTATGTGTTTTCATAGGTACTGCAGGCGGTGCAAGGCACAGGAGCAGGATATTTTAAAGCAGGGTCTTCCAGCTTTACAGGCCCCAATGGCAGCTCCATCAAGACTTCCACCTGCCCTGCAGAAAGGACAAACTTTTACATTTGGCTCTTTAGCTCAGCCTCATCCTTTTGTGCTGCCACCGAACACTGCTGGGCAGGCACAACTTAAAGGAAGACCACCATCTCAGCCACCACCACCACCACAGACATTGCTCTTTTTTCATCCTGTTCCACCTGCCCCTCCAAAACCCTTCATTACTTCCCCTCTAACATTTCAGACACAGGTAACACCTCAAGCGGTTCCCTACACCACACAGCAGTATAGGAAAAGACAAATGGAGGCAGAGCAGTCAGGTATTTTTAAAAGAAAATACACCAAAAAGAAAGACACTATAGTTTGCAGCAAGTGCAAAAGGACAGGAACCCTCCTACACATCGCCAGTATTTTGGCAACTGGTATTGCGAGAGACTGAGACTCAGTCCTATGATGAGTGGAGGGCTTTACTGGAGGAGCGCAATTATGGCAAAAAGTAAATAAAGTGGGAAATGAGGAACCTCTTTCCTCCACTCTCATCACAGGGCTGAATTTGCTATTTGTAAAATAGTTTGTAAATTTGTAAATAATAGATATTTTTAAGTTTTTTAAAAAAGTATATATTTCAAGTATTTTATATCTGTTTGTTGTTGGGAATTTTTCTATTTTATACTTTCTATTTTATATATATATATCAAATATATATATATATTAGATTTATATATATATATATATATTAAATTTATATATATATATAAATCTAACATATATATATATATGTATACATATATATGTTATATTTATATATATATATATATAAATCTAATATATATATATAAACTATATTCATCCCTCAGACTTACTCTTGTCCATTGAAACTGTTCATTAAAAAAACACCATCTTAACCAATGTTTATACTAGAAAACAGCTTTTAATTAGATGTTACTGCACAGCATGTGATTTGTCTGTGTCTGTGTGTGCGTGTCTGGCGATCTCTAATTAATTATGTTTGTATGATAGTTTTGTATAAACGTACAGTCTGCTGATGGCTTCGTGATGTCCAGTTATGAATGCAGACTTATTTTAGTTTTATTTATTTACAGTGATGTACAGGTGATAACCAGTGACTGTATATGTGATAACCTGGGATTAAGCAGGATCGAACCCGGTATCTATCTTGTTATCAGAGGTTAGAGCACTGGTCTCGTAAACCAGGGGTTGTGAGTTCAATTCTCACTGAGGCCTTCACTCACTATTACCTACAGGGGGTGGGGCTAATGGTTTTGTTCACACCCTTGAACTGCTCTAGGATTGGTTTGAATGGAAAGCGTCTCTGGTTTGTGAAGTCAACAGAGAACCAGGGAAGTGAGCTGAAGCGTCTCCATGGTAACTCCCAGCTGTGACAGCAGGGGGCGTGGTCTCCTTCAGTCCCTGCTGCACATATCTGACCAAAGGCCTCACGTCTGTGGAGCGTTTCTCCATCATCTTCATCATCACACACTTCTGTGGTCACTGGTTCCACCACGTGGAAGTTGACTTTTATTCTGAAGGATAGGACACACAGCACACACAGCTGTTCTTACTGAGCTGCAGGGTTGGCCTCAATTACATTTTTCACTTAACATTATATTTTCAGTTGAATAATAATATTTTTTTTATCCTCAAAAACTCAATTACAATTATGTTCTTAATTACTAATGTTTAATTACAATTAATCACAATTACTGAACCTGAATTAAATAACCTAATAAAAGTTAACCTTCCTCTTGTGTTAGCTTTCTGTTAGCATTTAATGCTAACGAGTCCTAAATCAGTTGTAAAATACACTAACAACAAATGTCTAACATCTAATGTATTTCCTATCTATTGGTTTCCTTGTTAGGATTCATAATTAATGATACTATAGGTATTAATATTTTTGGTATGGAAGTAAGAGCATTTTTTGTGTCCCTATACCTCTAGATTTAATAGATTTTAAATGGTAAAGTGTGGGAAAATATTATATGAAACATATTTTAATAATTATTAACTACATACAGTATATGTAGAACTGTACATAGAACTGTAACATGATTCCCTAGTTTAGTATTAAATTATAATATTTTATAACATTTTCATGGCAATTACAATTACAATGTCAATTATCTCAACTTTACAGGTACAATTATAATTAAAGCCGTGAGCGGCCGGGGGCGGTAACCCACGGTCACGTATACCACTGTTGGGGATTTCGGAATTGGCCTGAGCAAATTTGGTGTAAAAACAGCTGAGATACTGCATTTACCAAGAAATGGTGAAAGATTTTCCTGTCATTTTAGGCCCCTCCCACTGATGACAGTTTTTTTTTCAGGATTGGTGATGAAGAAGAGGAGTGATAATGAATATTTGAAACATGTGAAAGTTTAATGGTGTAAATTGGTTAAAGAATGACCAAGCAGTTAAAGTTCTTAATTGTATGTGTGAAATGAGAACCTGCAAACTCCACAGAAGAGGAGGACTGGTGATGAAGAGGAGGAGTGATGATGAAGAGTTCAATGGTATGATGGCGAAGGATTTTCCTGTGTCATTATTGCTAGACTAATGCTATGTTAAATAGTTTTTAAGCTACAACAAATATATAAATCATCATCTATGTTAATACTAAATCAAAATACAGTAAATACACTGTTGACATAAATAACAATGTTTTCACACTTTTTCAATGTGTGAGAAAATACATAAATTAATAACTAATATAAGAGGAAAAAAAGGGACAGATATTAAATAAGTAAATAGTTTATTCAGGTATTATTATTTTTTTTCTCACACATTGAAAAAGTGTTAAAACATAGTTATTCATGTCAACAGTGTATTTACTGTATTCTTAGTTAGTATTGACATAGTTGATCATTTATAAATTTATGTTTTAGTTAATGGTGGCAAATAAATAAAATAATCATATTTCCGTGTTTCTTTTTATTTCCACTTTTATTTAACAATCTATATTTAATGTGTTTAAATATAGAAATATTATATGAATATTTAATATCTGTCAATTTTGTCCCCTTATATTAATTGATGTGTACGTCATTTTTAATGTTCCTTTTTGTTATTTTTCACATTTATTTACTTAATAATTTATTTATTTTCTCACACATTGAAAAAGTGTTAAAACATTGTTATTCATGTCAACAGCGTATTTACTGTGTTTTTTATATAGTATTGACTAATAATTGATCATTTATATATCTATGTTTTAGTTAATGGTGCCAAATAAATAAAATAACAATCAATATTTCTGTGTTTCTTTTTATTTCCACTTTTATTTATCAATCTATATTTAATGTATTAAAATATATAATTATTAATTAATTAATTAATTATATTAATTGATTTGTATGTAATTTAAAATTTTCCTTTTTGTTATTTTTAACATTCATTTAATTATTCTTTTTTTTAATTTTTTTTCTCACACATTGAAAAAGTGTTAAAACATTGTTATTCATGTCAACAGTGTATTTACTGTATTTTTATTTTGTATTGACATAGTTGATAATTTATCCATTTATGTTTTAGTTTAAAAACTATTTAACATAGCATTAGTCTAGCAATTGTATTAACCTAGCATTAGCATTATTTAGAGTTAGCATTAAGCTAACATTAATTTTAACCTAGCATTAGCTAGCAATAAGTTATATATTTATGTTTTAGTTAATGTTGCCAAATAAATAAAATAATTACATTTCTGTGTTTCTTTTTTATTTCCGCTTTTTTTTTAATCAAACTATATTTAATGTATTTAAATATGGAAATATTTATAATTTATACATTTAACTTTTAGTTTAAAAACTGTTTCTATCAGATTTTCATGATTGAAAAAAGATTTGAAGACATTTTAATTGCATTTAAATAGTAAACACATTTGTTGTAAAATTCTGATCCGCGATTGGAGCGTTTTTACGCACACTGCACTGTGCTGCACTGTGATTGGTTGGTCAGGTTCAGGTCGAATCTATAAATGGCCCCTGCCGTCAGTCACACGTTGTCTTCAGATTGATTTCCATAGTGAAGTTTATCTCGATGACTCTACCAATATCTGGCTACACATCTCCTATAAGGACTTGTCACTGGATATTGATCACCAACAACTTTGGACTACCTTTTCCACCCTTGCATTGCCAGAAACCTAGGACTTTCAAAGCGGTAAGTAAACTCTGACTGAGCCATTGATGCTAAGCTAATGATTAAGGTGTGTGTGTGTGTGTGTGTGTGTGTGTGTGTGTGTGTGTGTGTGTGTGTGTGTGTGTGTGTGTGTGTGTGTGTGTGTGTGTGTGTGTGTGTGTGCGCGCGCCTGCCTTCTCACTAGGCCTTGAACATGTGTGCAGGCCTCAGCCAGTTATGCTAAGCTAATGATTGTGGCGCAGACACATGGCGCGTGTGCATGTGCGTGCGTGCGGTGTGTGCATGTGCGTGCATGCGGTGTGTGAGTGCGTGTGCGTGCGTGCCTTCTCACTAGGCCGTGAACATCTGAGCAGGCCTCAGCTAGTTATGCTAAGCTAATGATTGAGTCACGTATGTGCCCGCCCGCTCGCACAGGGAGCGTGCACGTGCCTCCTTGGCACCGTAATTGTTTGAGAGTAATGTGCCTCTGTCATTACAGTAAAGAAAAAGAGCCTTTAACGTGGCTTTAAAATGTTTACATTGGATGTTGACTTCAGCTCTGCTCTGAAATTCTAATATATCAATGAAACAAAAAATTTGATGGTTAAAAAGAAAATTAAAAAAAAAACAAAACCTCCTTTTGTAATCACAGGCTTTCTCTCTGCGCCCGTAGGCTCCTCCCACTGACCAGTCTGTTTTTTCTACAATAGCAATTTGCTCCTCTCCGTGTAGGTTTATCCAACACTATTTTGAAGTCAACACAACATATCGTCTATCAACTAGAGCTGTTGGCGTAGTTATGGCGAAGGATTTTCCTGTGTCATGATAGGCCCCTCCCACTTTTCACAGCCTGCTCTATTTGCCATAGCAATGTGCTTCCATCTAATAAGATTCATCCTACAGTGTTTTGAAGTCAACACGACATGTCATCTTGCCGCTAGGGCTGGGCGATATGGCTTTAAAAAAAAAATCTCCGATTTTTCCATACCAAACCCGATTTTCGATTTTAATCGATTAATTTTTTTCTATTTAAAAACAAACTACAACTGACAAAGAAATTGCTCAAAACAAATGTGCTCTTTATTTTGTTCTGATTTTCCTTTATGCAGTTTAATCTACATTTCCCCTTGGGGCAACAGGAAACAAGCCTTAAAACGTGCTTGTAAACGACATAGCAGGCCCTGCCATTGGAAAGAGTGAAAATGCAGCTTATCAGTTTTCTAATAACTTCACGTACAATGACACAATGCACCTTCAAAATAACTTAGAATATAAATAAAATTGTGTGTCCCTTTTTGGTCAAATAAATGTAGCAAAAATGACTAAATTAGAATACAAAAACAGCAGTTGTATTCATAAAGTGCAAACAAAACTTTAAACAGTTTTCCTGAATTCCTGAAATTGTAAACAAAATGAAAAAACCTGCATCCATTACTTTAGTTTAACATTCTTCTTTTATGCATTTAAGCCAAGAAGACAAGCCTGTCTACTACCTCTGGCTTGAGGCATGCCCAGTTACATGTAACTTATAGTGACACAATGCACCTTCAAAATAACTTAAAATATAAATAAAATTGTGTGTCCATTTTTTGTCAAATAAATGTAGCAAAAATGACAAAATTAGAATACAAAAACAGCAGTTGTATTCATAAAGTGCAAACAAAACTTTAAACAGTTTTCCTGAATCCCTGAAATTGTAAACAAAATAAAAAATCTGCATCCATTACTTTAGTTTCATTCTTCATTTATGCATTTTTAGCCAGGAAGACAAGCCTGTGTACTACCTCTGGCTTGAGGCATGCCCGGTTACATGTAACAATGCCCCCTCCCACACTGAAAAGCCTCTCTGATGGGGCACTTGTTGCAGGGACAGACAAGTATTTTTTGGCCAGATTACTGAACCTTGGGAAGTTTGGTTCGTGACGCTTCCACCACGGAAGTGGTTCAGTGTCTGGGTCTACCTCAGGGGTCAGTAGGTAGGTTGCCAGTTCTGTCTCTACTTTCAGTGCCTCTGATTGGTGAGAAGATGGCTCTGGTTCTGGCACTTTCTTCTTGAAGAAAGCAGCTAAAGCCATTTTCTTATTGGGTGGAGACTGTGCTTCTCTTTGGCACACATGCACAGCAGGACCAGGCTGCTGTGGTTTG
This sequence comes from Gouania willdenowi, assembly GCF_900634775.1. NCBI lineage: Eukaryota > Metazoa > Chordata > Actinopteri > Blenniiformes > Gobiesocidae > Gouania > Gouania willdenowi. The sequence continues at coordinate 52,023 of NW_021145263.1, forward strand.
ATTTTCTCAGCAGGCAGAGACATCAGCTCAGTGACGGCTCTTTTCTTGACCTGTTCCACCTTGTCTGGGTCAATGTAGGTGGTACGGAACCTGGGGTCCATCAGTGAGGACATATCCAAAAGTTCATTCTTCACAGGGTCACTGTATTTGTCATCAAGGTACCGCATTATGTTTATTTTTATTGTCTTAGTGAGTTCAGTGTCCTCCTCCACTGGCTGTAGGAGATTTGTTTTGAACAAATGCAGCACCGGTTTAATGTAGGAGACACTGACATAAGCCTCCCCGGACAGGGCGTCTGTAAATTCTTGGAGTGGTTTGACAGCTTTATTTACAGACTCTAAAACCTCAATATCTTGCCAAGTGGGCACAAGATGACGGCTTTTCTTGTCGGACCCCAGGACACGAACTATGGCCTTCTCCTGTTCAAGAAATCTCTCAATCATTTTTTGACGTGAACCCCATCTTGTCGGGGACTCTGTTACCAGCTGATGAGTGGGTAGACCAAGCTCAGCCTGTACTTCACCCATCTCTCTTCTTTTTATCCAACTATAGGAAAAGGCAGCAACTGCCTTTTTACAAACTCCAATGGCACGATCGATTCGCGGGTCCTTCACACCATTCTCTGTATAATAAAGAAAGAAAGAAAACACAGCATTGTCAAAACAAGTCTTTTTCACATTTCCACGTTCTTAATGCACACTGAAGGCGTACCCACACACGTGGACACACACACACATACACACCATTATGATTAATTTTTTATTTCATAAAATTGCATTAACCCTTTAATGCATAGTGTCCACTAGTGTCCACCTAAAGGCTGTTTTCCAGTATCTGCATGGGTCAGGATGGTAAATTAGCAAATTAACCACTTCACTGGACATTAGTGAGTCATTCAATACACTGCCCACTCACTGAAAAGTAGATAGTTTAAAATCTAATATATCAGGACAGGAAAACCAGGAAAAGAAAATTATGCAGCAATATTTTTAAAGGATTTTAAAATAAAAAGCTAGGAGAACATGCCATTTTATTCATATTTTCATAAAATAGATGAAGCTAGATAAATAAAATAAAAAGTCCAATAATAGTGAAAATAAACAAAAGCATAACTGTACATGTCTTTAGGAGTAAAATGTTGAATAATTCATGCATCAGAGAATGCATTAATTGAGCTGTTCTGATCATGTATGTAAAAAAACAAACATCATTTGAATGCATAGCCATTAGACTCTTACCTATTGCATTGTGCAGTTTATGTCCAAAGCATTGGAGGTTGGGCCACTCGTTGACTCTCAGAGCTTTTATGATGTTGGTGCCGCTGTCCGTTGTCATACAGGTGAGTCGTTTTTCATCAAGGTTCCAGGAGCTCAGTGCATATTTTAACCCGTGCGCAATTGTTTCACCTTTATGGTCCTCGGGAAAGTAGGCTGTTTGAAGGCAGACGCTTCGCAGAGTCCAGTTGTCAATAAAATGCACCGTCAAACTCATATAGGGCTGCATCGTTCAACTGGACCACAGGTCCGTTGTGGCGGAGTAAAACGACACCCCCTCCAGGTCTCTAGCGATCTTTTCACGAGTACTGTTGTACAGGCAAGGCAATGCAACTTCGGCAAAATATTTGCGGCTTGGTAGCGCATACCTGGGGTCGACAACTTTTAGCATGCTAATAAACCACGGCTTTTCCACTGTGTATATGGGTACCATACCTCCTGCAATATATTTCGTCACTGCATCTGTGATTGCTTTCCACCGGGGCCCTTTCTTGTCATAGGGGATACAGTTCGAAAAACTTTCCAAGACTGTAGTTTGTTTTTTAGCGGGCTTGTTTGAACTGCGGTCTTGTTCGTTTCGTTGAGAGGCACATACCTCCCACTCGGCTGCATGCTTCTGTTTAAGATGCTGGAACAAGTTTGTAGTGCTGCTACCTTTGGTAGCAATAGCTTTTAAGCACACTTTGCAATGTGGCGTTATTTGTTCTGCGTCTGACACTGAAAACGCGAACCAATTCCAAACAACGGATGTAACTGTGCCTTTCTTTTGAACGAGCTCTTCCCTGTTCACGGCCATGATGTCTGTGTAGCTGTAAGGAAAAGGCAGGGGGGCTGATCCCACTCTTAACTAGGGAAGCCCAAGGGGAGCGTCAGTCGTGGAAGTTAAAGAGAAAATCGATTTTCATTAAAAAGAAATCCCCCTAAACGTTAAATTCGACTTAATAAATAAAATCGATATATCGCCCAGCCTTACTTGCCGCTAGAGCTGCTGGCGTAGGACGGCCCAAGAAGCGGCGCCCTTTGAGAGCGCAAGGCATTGTGGGTGTTTTTGGTTATTGTTTGTTGTTTGGGGCTGTACGGTCATCATGTGTATCAAATATGAATCACTTTGAACTTTGCATTCTGGAGTTGTAAGCGTTTTCGTATAACGGCGTAGTTATGGCGAAGGATTTTCCTGTGTCATGATAGGCCCCTCCCACTTTTCACAGCCTGCTTTATTTGCCATAGCAATGTGCTTCCATCTAATAAGATTCATCTTACAGTGTTTTGAAGTCAACACGACATATCGTCTGTCCGCTACAGCTGCTCGTGTAGGACGACCACAGAAGCGGCGCCCTCTGAGAACGCAAGGCATTGTGGGTAAATTGGTTATCGCGTTATTTTATCTTTGTACAAACACAAATCTTTCAAACAAGGAAAGTGAGCTGCATCACCACCTGCCAGTTGCTCCTCCCACAATGAAAACTTCAGCTTTAACGCACATATGCTTTCACAATACTGTGTGACAACTTTGTTGCGCCCTTGTAGCTTTTTGTTCAAGTTATTCAAGTGTTCTGTGGAGGTTTTAAAGTCGAATGAAAGATCATGCATTTATTATTACATTAGTATTAGGCAATATACTAATGTAATCTATTTATTCAGTTGTCTTTGCATTTTGGCTTTTGACGTAAAGAATATTTATTATTGGCTGGTGACAAAAAGGTAACCTATATAGGAGACAGTGACGTGTCGTGACCACTAGGGCTGGGTTGGCACGTTGCAAATCGAGACCACCAATGACAATTTCATATCTTTCTGCTGTCAAGTGTTAATTCAATTCAAATCAATTTTATTTGTATAAAGCAATTTCCAACAAAGTCATCTCAATGCATAATATAAAATTATAATAAGAAAAAAAAAACCCAATAAGATCCACATGAACAAGTGTTTAGCCATCTAACAAAATCATAAACACCAATAAAGAAACATAAACAATTATTTAATATAGCCTCCATACTCTCCCAACAAGATATATCTCATGACACGACAGCACATCTGTTGTTTGTGTTGGAAACACAGAAACACAAAGAAAATGACAAAAACAACTTAGAACATCCTCAGTGAGGAGCATCCACAAAGTCAATCCTTCCTTTTGTTCCATACACTGTGAAAAGTATGAAACATGTTCTGACCTTACCTTTGCTGAAGGTCTGGAGCTCAGGTGTTGGTCTCCATCTTTTAAAAGCTGTTGTTTTTCCTCGAAACAAAGTTTCTCTATCATCTCTCATGCTGTCATCCACACTGTAGTGTTATCCCGCCCACTAGCTAGAGAACGTAGCAGCAGCAGTCACGTGATATCAATTCACTAATGTACTGTGAACTTACATATAGCATTTAGCATAGCGCAGTTACGTGCAAAGGCAGCTCTCTACTCTGCCTTTACACATAAATGGATGTCATATTGGGGACCTGACTGCGCATGCGCAAACACGAAAAATCACACAATGAGAACGGAGGCAGAAGAGCGACGTGCCTTTGGGAGGGCGCGTGGCCTCCCTCTGCCTTACAGCAGAGCGAAAAAAAAGAAAAAAAAAAAGACTGTGCAGCTGTTCCAGGAAATTGCACTGTTTATTAATTTGGGCTATGAAACGCAAAAAATGCGGACACTTTCAAACGTATAGGTACTGTAGGCTATTGGAAATGGAAAAATAAATAATTTATAATTATATGATAATTAAAATATATATATATATATAATTAAATAATCAAAATATCAATTCACCCTTGGGTAGGCACTGCCTACCTTGCCTACCCTGACGGCACATCACTGATAGCAGATAACATAATCAACAAATTTCCACTTCTAAACCTCTTCAAAATATTTAAATTATCTTCCAATTTTAAAGTTAAAAACAAATATTTATATGCTAAAACAATTTTTTTTTTATTAAAATTTTTTTATATGTATTTATCATCTCAAACACAAACATAAAGGTGCATTTAAACCGAATGTGACTTCAGCGACTATAGTTGCTTAACTTGCCCGTGATGAGTCGCTTGAGCATAGTCACACTTTTTACTCGTTTCATTCCTTCATCTACCTCAGTGGGAGAAACTCATTGTCGATTGGAGATCATGACACAGCATCACTCAAAATTGCCTAAAAAGTTCAAATTTTTCAACTTGGAGCGACTTCCAGTGACTTAATTGCGTGAATTGTGTCGCTTCAAGGGATTGATTTTGAACGTAATTTAGTCGCCAGAGTCGTGAGAGGTGTGAACACACTTTAAAAAATCAAATCGACCTACCCCTGGTAGAACAAAACACAACCATGTTTTTTTAAGCATGATATATAAAAAGTGAGAAAATGGTTCTTGTGTTCTCCGAAATTTGTAGCAGGGGTGTTTTTGAGCGCTTTTAGCGATATACTCTGACGATTTTCACGATCTATCAAAAACACGTAATTATCAAATACATATATTTCAAAAATTTATTTGATGCCATATTTGATATCAAAATGTCAACAAGGAAGAGACACATCTTCAATAAAACAATTTCATTTGCTTCTAAATCTATTTTGGTGACAGATAATAAAAAGTGATTAATTAACAGTCAAAAAGATTTTGACTTTGCAATTAATGTTGCTGTATAAAAAAGTGGTTCTTATTTTATAAATATTATGATTGCATTGAAAAGCATGACGTATTAAAGGTACGGTATAATGAGACAACCAGTGACGTGCCGTGACCACTAGGGCTTGGTAGGCACGTTGCAAATCGAGACCACCAATGACAATTTCATATGTTTCTGCTGTCAAGTGTAAATTCAATTCAAATTAATTTTATTTGAATAAAGCAATTTCCAACAAAGTCATCTCAATGCACTTTTCAAAATATAAAATTTATAATAAAAAAGAAAAAACCGAATAAGATCCATATGAACAAGCATTTAGCCATCTAACAAAATCAACATCATAAACACCATTAAAGAAACATAAACAATTATTTAATATAGCCTCCATACTCTCCCAACAAGATATATCTCATGACACGACAGCACATCTGTTTGTGTTGGAAACACAGAAACACAAAGAAAATGACAAAAACAACTTAGAACATCCTCAGTGAGGAGCATCCACAAAGTCAATCCTTCCTTTTGTTCCATTCACTGTGAAAAGTATGAAACATGTTCTGACCTTACCTTAGCTGAAGCTCTGGTAGCTCAGGTGTTGGTCTCCATCTTTTAAAAGCTGTCGTTTTTCCTCAAAACAAAGTTTCTCTATCATCTCTAGCGCTGTCATCCACACTGTAGTGTTATCCCGCCCACTAGCTAGAGAACGTAGCAGCAGCAGTCACGTGGTATCAATTCACTAATGTATTGTGAACATTAGTGAATTGATATAGCATTGAGCATAGCGCAGTTACGTGCAAAGGCAGCTCTCTACACTGCCTTTACACGTAAATGTTGTCATCTTGGGGACCTGACTGCGCATGCACAAACATGTAAAAACACGCAGTGGAAACGGAGGCAGAAGAGCAACGTGCCTTTGGGAGGGGGCGTGGCCTCCCTCTGCCTTACAGCGGAGTGAAAAAAAAACAAAAAACTGTGCAGCTGTTCCAGGAAATAGCACTGTTTAGTTAGCTATGAAACACACAAAATGCGAACACTTTCAAACTTATAGGTACTGTAGGCTATTGGAAATGGAAAAATAAATAATTAATAATTCTATCATAATTTAAAAAAAAAAACATATATATATATATATATATATATATATATATATATATATATATGTAATTAAAACAAATAATCAAAATATCAATTCACCCTTGGGTAGGCACTGCCTACCTTGCCTACCCTGACAGCACGTCACTGGAGACAACCCATATGAGGATCAACAGAAAAATGTTAGAATTAGAACTGAAGCAGTTGATAAAACCTGAGCTGACACGAGAGAAAAAGTTGCGTAACGAGACAAACTTTAGATATGTCGTGCAGTAAAATACAGTTTTTGTTTTGGAATGAAAGTAAAAAGTATCCCCCAAAATAATACTCAAGTATAGAACAAATACTCAAAAATACTACTTAAGTACAGTAGTTAAGTAAATGTACTTTGTTATCATCACTATCTGGAACACCATCAGGAACATCTTTCTTCCTGTTGAAAGAGAGTTTTGCCTCTCTATCGTTGCTGATCAGTTCCTCCAGGATTTCACGGACAACTTCTGTGATTGTTGTGACCTAAAATACCTATATTTGTGGCAGCTGTTTAAAAAAATAAAAAAAACTGCAGCAAAAGTTGTGGCATTTGAGGCTTTATTATTTTCTATAAATTTGCCTAAACTGGTCAATTTGCCAAAAACCCTGATTGCCTTTGAATTTTTTCATAACAATACAGAAAAGAGCTCAGATTTACAATAATTTAACAAGATATGGATTATTTACATCACAGTTTAAAGGTTTCTAGTACAGAGAATATTTTTGAAACAAAAACAAAAAAATCCTAAAATAAATAATTATTTTCCTGTTAGAATCTCATCAATGCACTCATGACTTTTGCTACAAACACTTTTGCTGCAGACAAGTCTCATTTGTTCAGTAATTTGTAAATGTGTGCATAGAGATACCACCAGGGGGCGCAAGCACCAACGATGATGGCAACTGCTGCCATTTTAGACAGTACCTGTAATGAAGCTCTATCATAGATCATATATAATAGTAGAGGTTTAATCAGGTTTTTTCTTTTAAAGTTCTTCTAGAGCAGCAGGAGATCATTAAACAGATGTGTTCGTGAGACACATTTGATGTTATTTTGCTCAAAAGAGTCAGTTTAACTGTTGTGACACAGTCTGTAACCAGACTAAATGGTGATTCCAGTCACATCGAGGGACTCCTGGTGGCGGCCGGCTTCAGAAGTTGATGTGGTTTACACAAGGTGGACAGACTTTAGCCACGTTGTGGCGCTGAATCAAACGGAATCGTTAGTCAAATTGGTTCAAATTTCGGAAATTTGCGGTAATTGGACAGAATTGCAGGGCAGCACAGAATTTGCAGGGATTGGCTGAATTTGCATTATTGGTTGCGATTGCGCCATTGCAAATTCCTGGAGTCTGGCTGATGCTCCTCATGTGGAAATTTTATTCTTTTTTATAGGTGCCATGAGATGAGATAAAGCCCCGCCCGTGGTGTATGTATGTGTGCATATTTTACCTGTCTTGTGCTACCATAATAACTCCTAACGGGCCTTGAAGAGGACAGTGTGAAGGATAGTGTGAAGAACAAAAGAGCAACTTGGAATTTCCCCTGCTCCTAATCAGCAGAAAATGACAGATGTCTAAACTAAAGATGATCTCTGATATGTGGTACTACACTCAGGGTGGCTTTGATTTAACAACACTCAATTGTCCAATGTTTCAGCTGAAAGTGTGCAGGCTTTCTGTAATGCTACTGGAATTGTTATTTCCCTGACGGAGCCTTCCCAAGGGATCAAAAAAGTAATCTAATCGAATCTATATATTCATATCAAACATAATATACACATACACACACATACACATGAATGTATATGACATGTACATAATAATAGTATTATAATATTTCAGATTTATGACAAATTTCATCAATTAAATTTAGAGTGGCTATATATATATATATATATATATATATATATATATATATATATATATATATATATATATATATATTAATAAAAACCTTTTATTATGTTTATGGCGTATTCATATATTTTATACCATGATATACATGTCATATATTATTACTGTCCTAGGTAAAATAATTGTTCTTCTTTCTTATACTTACTAACGATATATGATTTAAAAAGCTTTTTAAACTGGTTTATGTTGGTGCTTTGTTTTATTTCATCCTTTAGACAGTTCCATAATTTAACCCCTGATATTGTTATACTCATATTTTTCACTGTTGTTCTAGCATATTGTATGTTTACATGTAGTTTTCCTCTAAAATTATATTCCCCTACTCTCTCTTTAAATCTTTACTCAACCCTTTTGGAAGTGAACCTTTTCTTGTTTTATAAATCATTTGGACAGTTTAGAGTTGGATGAGATCTGGAGTTTTAAATAATAATAATAATAATAATCCATGTGTGTGTTCTCTGTATCCTGGGTTATGAATCATTCTCATGGATCTTTTTTACATTATGAATAATGGTTGGATGTTCATCATGTATGTATTTCTCTAAACTTCTAGACAGTAACTCAAATATGGTAAAACAAGTGTATAATAAAGAGTGTGCAATGCTTTTTTTTTAAGAATTAGCCCTGTTTTGTCCAGGACAGCAATAGAAATACTCCAGTAGATCCCGTGGTCCAAGATCACACCCAAACATGTGACTTTGTTCACTCTTTTTATGTCTATATTTACATCTATATTTTTCTTACCAAATAACAAAATTAGTTTTATTTAGGTTTAATGATAATTTGTTGAGATCAAAGCATTTTTTTAGTCTACACATCTCCATAGTGACCATCCTCAAGAGCTGCTGCAAGTCCACATCAGTACAAAGCATATTGGTGTAGCACCTTTAACTTTGATATATGATACTATGATATGTTTGTTATTTATAATTTTAATGTGCTTGGTTTTGTTATTTTTACTTTCACATTTGTTAAATTATACCAAATAAAATGTAAAGACCAGCCATCACAGAGAATTCATTAAAGTATCTTTCATTTTTCCTCATGGCTGGTGGCAAACAGTGATGTAGTATGCAACCCTGGTCTCAGCAACACATCTGTGGCTCCTGGTCCAAACACAGAAGTGCTGCCCGCCTTCCACAACTCACACAGTTAGCTCCTCCCCATCCACTGAGCTAATGGATGCTAACTCTCCACGTGCACCGATGGCAAACTCTCATGCACTGCTGTCAAACCCACACTTAAGCAGAGAAAGTCTTACACCTGGCCTCAGGCTGAATGTCCATGGGTTTCTCAGACTAAATGCTGTCATTGTCCCGTGTGCATGACTCTAAACCAGAATCCCAAGAACAGCAGCACCACCTTCTTTATCATCTGCCCTTTCTCCTCTCCCCCCTGCAGTGGCACCGTCCTTTTTTTTTCTCATTCCCCTGTCAAAATAAAAGCTTCTTCAAAATAAAATGCAGTTAAACACATATAACAAACATATTTTCAGGTCAAATAAACATCAAATTTACTTTAACTTTTAATAAACAACTTATGAACAAGTTTTTATGATATTAACCTTCAACTGTTAAACATTGTTTTCTTAACCTGGTTATATCTTCTTAACCTGGTTACATTGGTATCATCTGCATCATCACTTTCTTTACCAATATCATTGATATACATTATGAACATTTTCGGGCCTAAAACCGACCCCTGTGGAACCCCACATTTAATATTCAAACAACATGATTTGTTCTGGGATATCTGTACAAACTGTTTTCTGAGTATGCAAGATTTTTTTTAGTAAAAAAAATTAGAAGTCAATGCCAAGAGTAATTTAATTAAAATTGTATGATGTTTTTGTCACGGCCGGTATTCAGAGGCTCAAGTGCAGGACAACAAGACACGACAACCAATGATCCTTTGCAGTATTTAATTCAACTCAAATATAAACTCACAAACAGAACTGGGGAATAAAGCTTGGAGACATTACATGGATAAATCAGACGGGGGGGGGGGTTTGGGTGATGGAGAGATGGTGACAGAGGATCGTGAAACAGGCTGACTGAGGTAGTGGAGGATGATGGCTGAGCAGAGCCGTGTGAGGAAATCCAGTCCAGAGGAGAAGCAGAGGCAGATGGTGGAGTTGATCCTGGGAGATTTGAAGCAGTGGTTACTCTGGCAGATGATCTTGCAGTTTCCAGGCAAGTGGGTAGAGAAACAAAACTGGAGACACAGAGAATGAGGTGAGAGGCTGGCAGCAGAAAGCGGCGCGGCAGAACAGCAATCGTACTGACTATAGTTGTTAACAGTCTGACACCAGAAAACACACTGCCTGCAGCTTTTATGTGAGGACCAATGACTCCTGCTGCAGCTCACTCCCAGGTGTGTCTCATCTACTGATTAAGGATCTGCAGCAACCAAGGTAAACGCCCACCTAAGGAGAAGGGAGGGGAAAGTACTGCCACTACTTGGTGCTCCCTGTAGTGGCTGTGACAGTTTTTTTTAATCTATTCTGAAGATATTTTTGGAGCTTTGAGTTTATGATTTTCAAACACTACCTAATTCACGGCTACAGAAAAGTTCAAGAACTCTTAATTACAAACTGCCAATTGATGTAGAGCTTTTGATGTTAAACAAAGACAAGTTTTATTTACATTGTTTAGCCTGTTATACCTGATGTCAGGGTCTCCCAGGAAAACCATCAGTAACTTCAGAAGACACTGCCTTCGTGTAGATGCGTTCAGTGAACCGTTTGATGAAGCCTGTGGAAAAAAAAAAACTATGACTACTGAAATGTTTACATTATGTTCTAAAGATCATCTTTCAGAATCCATTGGAATTACATCCATAGCATAAACGGCCAAAAAGTTATGGTATTTTCAAAAAATGTGTCGGCACTAGTATCCGGTCTTAAAAGGATTAAAGATGCTTTGAAAGTTTTGAGGTTTATGCAGCAGCACTCTGCTGGTGGGGGAGGGGCAATGCGTGGTCTGCACGTGCACTGCAGCTTCTCCAACAATACAGAGCTGCCTGTGGATAGCCTACCTGTCTGTTCATCAGGCCGGGAAAACCGTGCACCGGTGTATCGGCCAATGCAGTAAAAAGCGCAGATATCGGCCAGCTGATGTATCGGTCAATCCGTATAACCAATTCTAGCTGCTTTCAAACTCTTACATAACTATGTTATAAGCTGAAAAAAATTCTCCATGCTTAAAGGGGAAGTTTTTGCAACATGCAGCATGAAATACGTTTGTGTATTCACTCAGACAATTTTGGCGTAACTTGAATTCCTTCGGGAGATATTTAGATCCATTCGTGATCAACGTATATCAATATAACGGGTGCGTTAGGGACAGCTTTAGTGCAGCCTCTAAAGGCGTCATCTAAAACAAAACTCCTTCACTTAACCAGTGACTCGCTAGTACGATTCCCCTGAGAGTTCAAAGCGAATTGTAGCTGCTGTGGGGGGTATAGCCCCTATGGTCACTAAATCAACATTTTGTGTACTTTGTGTCATCTCATTTTAATTTGTTTATTGTAAGGTGTTAAGCAACACATTGTCACTTTAAAATTAGGTCCTGTATAAATCTTACGTTTCAAATTAAACAAACTTAAACACACAAATCTTTTGATACAGACTTATACATTAGGTGTACTTACCCAGAAGGAGTTTACCAGCCAGTAGCAGCACAACAGAGAGTTGGCCTTTGAGTCACCACCCTATTGCTGTGGTGTGGGATACTCCCTGTGCAGACAGAAAAGGAAAAATATTAACTATTGTTGAATAGGTCACAGTTAAGGGCAATAAAGTGACTGGAAATCCAGAGCAAATGTCATGTAGGTTAACATATTGAAGATTTAATCGTTTTTAAAGCTGGGCTTACCCTGAGCTAATTCTGGGGTGATTTTGAACGTGTCAAATTATCAACTCACTTTGGGATTGAATCCCATACAAAGAGTGGGGGCCAGGGAGCCCCAGGCCCCCCCCCCCCCCCCCCACGGCCGAGCAACCCCCCAGACGCCCCCAAGATCCCAGGCCGAGAGGCAGCCACCGCCCCCCACACACACATCTGAGGAAGCCCCAAGCAGCCGAGCACCCAGCATATCCCGCCACCGACCCCAACCCCAAGGCCCCGCGCCAGCATCCCGCCCCCCCCACCCACCCACAC
>NW_021145264.1:0-32957 GCF_900634775.1 Gouania willdenowi
TGTGAAATTGTGGTTGTGTATATTGTGCTTATTGTTGTGTTGTCAGCCAGTTTTGTGACCAGTGTGCGGTTTAGGAATAATGGTGGTGGCTGTGAACAGAGGAAGAGGTGAGTGGAAATTCCATAAAACAGGTATTTGGGAACAACGTGTCTAAGGTTGAAGCCCAGTATGAGTGTTATCCCACAGCCCAAGGCCCAGTGCATCCATGACAAATGTATTTCCAAGAACCGCCACTGCAAAACCCAAGAGCCGCCCCCGGGCCCGAAGAAGCAGTCAGGCCAGCAGCAAGAGCAGGCAGCCTAAGGGCCCCCCGCGACCACCCCACGGCCAAGCAGCCCCCCGAACGCCCCCAAGATCCCAAGCCGAGAGGCAGCCATCGCCCCCCCCATAAACACCCGAGAAAGCCCCAAGGAGCCAAGGACCCAGCGCACCACGCCACCGATCCCACCCCCAACCCCCAGACCCCCCACCCCATCGGCCCCCCCACCCCCGCGCCCGACCCCCCAAGGGCAGGGCCCAGAGAACTCCCTGCCCGAGGCCCCAGCGGAGGAGCCGAAGCCCACGCCCAGCAGACGACCAGAGCCGCGCCGAACAGGCAGCCAGCGGGCACCCGCCGGCGAGCCCAGAGCCAGCAGGGGCCCGACCCCAGGCCGGAAGGACCCGGAACGGATGCAGCACCAGGAGCAGCCCGCCCAGGGAGGACGACCACACCCCAAGCCGCATAAGGCACCAGGGGGGCCGTCGGGAGTCCCCCCGCCGGCCCCCAGGCACCCCAACCTAGCCCCCCATGGCGCCCCAGATCACCCTTCGCTGATGCCGCCCGCGCCACGAGCTTCAGTTTTTTTTTTTTTTTTAAAGCCAGGGCCCCCCCCAAGGGCCAAGCCAGACCGCCCCGCCGGGACGTGGCCCCCTATTCCGGCCCACGACACCCTACCTCACGGTGCACTGCCCAAGCAGGGGCCGTACCAGTAGGTACGCAAGGGCGCGGCACGGGCCACCCGCCCCGAAAGACCCCCGCCAGGACCGGCCCGGCCAGCAGGGCAAGATCCCCGGGCCCCAGGAGCACCCCCCGGGACCAGGACCCCCCAAGGGCAAGCCCCCGGGCCAAGCCCCCCGGGACGCACCCCCCACCCCCGCCCAGGACCCAGCCACGGCCCAGCAGGACCGCACAGCCCCGGACAGCCCAAGGCCAGCAGCCCAGGGCCCGCCGCCCACCGGACAGCGCCAGCCACGGAGCAGCGCCCCCCACCGGCCCGTGAGCAACCGGCGACCCCCACCGCGGGGACGGAGGCACCCCAACGGCACACATCAAGTGCGGGACAGCAGCCCCCAGTCAAAGATGCCCCGGACCCACCCACCAGTCCGCAAACGGCAGGACAGACCCACCAGGCGGCCGACAGCAACCTCCACCACCGGAACAGCTAGCGCCGCCCCCCAGTAAACAGCATCACTCCGAGGCGCCAAGCAACCCCGCCCCAACCCCGGCGAGGACACCAGCACACCCCCAGCACACCCGCCCCCAAGGCCACCAGGAGACGAAACAAGCACCCAGCCACACCCAAGGGGAGGAAGCACCCCCGCGCACCACCAGGCCGACACCGCCAGGAAAGACCCCGCAAGGAGAGACCCCAGCTTAGCCCCCCCGAGACCCACCGCCATGCCCGACCGCACCATCCTGATGTATTTTTACTCTAAGCAGTGGCCCGGCCACCAACAGAGGAGCCAGGCCCCCACCGGAGAGGCCCAAATATGTGAACCAACCCACCACCCTGTTATGGTGCCTCTCCATTCCCCATGGAGAGGCACTTCCCTATCCCCTGTGTGAATGTGTGTGTTTAGTGAATGTATGGGGTGTAATTAAAAGAAGGGGGAAGGAGGGGAGCGGTGCTCCCCATCCTGCCTCTGTGGATATATGTGTATGTGGTGTAATAGGCCGGAGGGTGTAGGTGAGTACACCCTCCGGGGGGTGGCATGTTGAGGTGCGATTAAAATTGGAGGGATTAGTATGGTAACTAGAGGTGGGAGTGCCGCCCCCACGCCACTACATAGTGACACAGGTGGCGGCCCCCTCCACCCCCAGTCCCACCATCCAGCCCCCCAAGGGTTGGGTACGGGGCGTGTGGTGCATTCTGTGAATGAGCCAGACCAGCTGGGAGTGAGGTGAAGTGTACATGTAGGAGGCCTGTCTGGTGTGAGCCGGGCCCGTCCGCATGGCGGGCCACGTGAGAGGTTAGATGGTGCAGACGGGCAAGCGGCACTGCGGGCCCCGGAGCAACAAGGCCGGAGACCCCCCCCCACGGCACCCCCCCAGACCGCGACGGCCCCGCGGAGCACGGCGGCACCCCCCACCCCCGGGCGCAGCCAGGCACCAACCCCATCCCCCGGCGCTCCAGGGGGCGACCCCCGCCGCACGCCGGCCCAGAGCGACGCCCCCCCCGCCGCCAAGGAGGGCGGCCGAGCAGGAGGGAGGCCCGTGCCCGCACCAGGGCCAGCACAGGCCCACCCGGCGCCACGATATAACACTCTCCACCGGGAGGCGGCCCCGGCCCCCCCGACGAAAGAGGACACCATCTACCGCCAAGCAGGGCCACCCCGCCAGCCACGGACCGGCAAGCCCGAAGTACCGAAGCACCCCCCAGCCCGGTACCGCCATCCCACACCAACGGCGCCAGTAGAGCCCCCCCCCCCACGGAGGCGATCCCCGACGACCCACGCACCGGCGCGAGACACCCCCCCCGACGCCAGCACACCCCGGACGACAGTGGGCCCCAGGCCACCAGCCCCGCCCCGCCCAAGGCCGCGCAGCGCCGCCACGCGCCGCGGCCAGTCCCCGGGCAGATGACAGGAGAGCACGCCCCCGGACACCCAGACCACGGATCCACCCCCGTGACGCCCCCGCCCCGGAATGGCGCCCACGGCGCCCGGTGCACCCAGCCAGCAGACCAGCCAATCCCGACGCGGATCCACCAGGCCAAGAGCCACGCGCCGCGCCCCCGCACACCCACCCAACACGACCCCCGGGGAGGCCCCATAGCACCCCCCACCCCTAGCCGTAACGGCCACACCCCGGCCATTGCGGTCAAACAAAAGCCCCGGAGGGGACCCCGCCTGGCTCGTCGCGCAAGCAACATCCGTGGCGAGGGCGCGCCCTAGGGAGCCAAGCCGAGGACCCGCAAGGGCCGACGGAGCAACCCACAGCCACACCCCGCCACCCAGCGACCCAGGAGGCAATCGCCGACCCCGGGCAGCAGCCACCCCCAAAGCCACCCCCACCCCGGATCCCCCCGGACCGGAGCCAAGGACCCCACCACCCCAGGCCCCCCAACGAGACCACCCCCCAGCCAACCCACCCGGCACGGCACCGCCCGCCCCCCAGGCGGGAGCCACAGCCCCCCCACCAGCGCCCCAGACCAACGGGAGCCCCCCAAACCCAACCCAACAGGATGGCGGGCGCAAGAGCAAAGGAGGAGGAGGGGGGGAGGACGAGACAGGGGGACAGGGAGCAGGAGGAAGGAGCGGCAGGGGAGCACGCAGGGCCCCAGCCCCAGAGACCAACCAGATGCGTATGCAAGGGGCAACAGCGCCATATCAAACAGCCCCGGGACCTCGTGAACACCCAGAAGGAATGCACACCCGTGCCGAGGCAACAAGACACCCCGGCAACCCACCCCAGCCATCCCGGCCAAGACCACCCCAGAGGCCCAAGGCGGCCCAGGCCTACAGTTGGGCTAGTGCGTTAGTGAAGAGTGGTGCTGGCAGTCGCTTGCAGGCTAGATCATCAGGCTTTTAAAAATTTAGATTTAATGCAATTAAAAAAGGAGTCCAACGCTCCTCAAAGCACATTATTTTTTTTTTGTTTTCTGAGAGCAGACATCTTTTCCATGGAAATAAATTCTGTGAGGAGATTTTGCCATTGGTTTATGTTTAAGGATTTTTTGTCTTTCCAATTTAGTAATATTGTTTTTTTTTGCTATGGCTAGTGCCGCAAGGATTGATTGTGATTGGTTTGCTGGAAGTTGAAGCATTGTCAGGTCTCCAATCAAACAAAGATTTGGAGATAAAGGAATCCTGCAGTCCAAAATGGAGGACAGTTTTTCAGTGATTAGAGTCCAAAAGTGTTGAACTGGGGAGCAAAGCCATAAGGCATGTAGATAGGAATCCGCTGTATTCTGGGTGCACTGAGAGCAGATGTCTGTTGCTGAGAAGCCCATTTTATGCATTTTCTGTTGGGTAATGTGGGATCTGTGGAGGACCTTGTATTGAATTAGCTGAAGGTTTGTGTTTTTTGTCAACTTAAAAGTATTACAACAAATTTCTGCCCAGAAATCAGTGCTCGGGGTGATTGAGAGTTCGGCCTCCCACTTCGCGATTGGTAAGTAATTACAGTTAGTGTTCGAGAGCGCTCTGTATATTTTTGAGAGTTTTTTTGATTGTGTGGAGATTTCTTTCATATATATAGCCCGTTCTGGAGGTTGTAAAGTAGTTAAGTCTAGTGGAGTAGTTTTCTTTATTGTCTCTGTTACTTGTAAGTACTGTAGAAAGTTACTTTTATTTATATCGAATGCTTGGGTTAGATTGTTATATGTCCTGAGCTTATCATTTTCGAAGAGGTCTTGGAGATGAATAATTCCGCTATCTTCCCATGTTTTTAGATAGAGTGGTGTTTTTCTGTTTCTAAAGTCAGGGTTGTGCCAGATTGGAGACAGCATGTTAGTTTTTAATTGAACATTTGTTATGTCCAGGGCTTTCCACCACGCAGTCAGTGTGGAGGCAATCAGTGGGTTTTTAAAGCAGTTATGACGTTTCAGGGTCACAGTGATAAAAGGGAGATCAGAGAGTTTAATATGTTTGCAGTCTAGCTGTTCTATTTCTAGCCAGGTGTTGTGGTATTCTTTTGGTTTTAACCATTCTGTTAAATATAGAATTTGGTTTGCTGGGTAATAATGCGTGAAATTAGGGGCTTCCAACCCTCCCTCGCTTTTATTTTTTTGAAGAGTTGAAAGGCTTATTTTGGGTTTTTTATTCTTAGCATAGAATTTTGTAATTGTAGAATCTAATCTTTTGAACCATTGCGTTGGTGGTTTCAGTGGGATCATAGAGAACAGATAGTTTATTTTAGGTAAGATTTTCATTTTAACTGAGGCTATTCTGCCAAGGAGTGAGATGTGGAGATTGTTCCATCTCCGCAGGTCTTCTGTGACTTTATCCAACACACACTGATAAAGTGAGGCAGACTTACCCACAGGGCTCATGAAAAGAAGAACAAACAAGAACAAGATGAAAATAAAAACATGATAGTGGTAAGTGAGAATGTGTAAACTATGTGTTACATTATATAAAAATAGTTTGTCCCAATTAGTCCCACTCACTTTGTCCCAAACTCCCAGTCATCCACCAGCACCAGAAAAGTTCACTGTACATTTAAGTCTGTGTAAAGTGAATTCTGCCATTTTCTTCTAAACTCATTCACAAAGAGTGTTTATATGTATTTATTAATCATTCATATTCAACAGTGTGGTTCTGTGGTATGACAAACTTAGAGCACATTCTTACTTTACACCAATTTTAACAGTTTTATTTTAAGAAGTATTCCAGCTTTGCTTACATCATAAGTCTTGTTGCCAATGGCTGTGTACATACTGTACATTTATAACCACACAATAAGTTAGTCCTTTGCTGACAATATTTTCTACTAGAATAAAGTATTTGTTGTCAAATGGTAAAACTGATACCAGCATCAATCCTACTCCTGCTGTCAGTTTAGTTTAGACTGTGTGACTAATTAGGGGGCCAAGCCCACGGGGCCAGGGAACCGCGTATGTAAGCATCCACGGTTCCTAGGACCAGCGGTGCTAGGAGCCCTATTGTAATCGTAAGGATTATTGTTACCTTTTATTTTTCCCCCGGTAAAAGTAGTGCTGCAGGCTAAACCGTGCAAGGTAGGGCGATGCCCCTTGGGGGTTGGGTCCAGAACACCCCATGTACCTTGGATGCAAAAATTCACATATGTTCGCCAGCAGGTGGCGCTATAACAAAGGTCAACACGATTTGTACAATAACTCCCACACCATTTGTTGCAAATTTAAAACCTTCATATCTACAGATTCCTTGAATAGCACTGAATCACCTGGGCTAGGCCACGCCCATTTCCGCCTCAACTTTTCTGGAGCAAAATTGCAAAAACTGGAAAACCTACTTTTTTCGAAATCCTCCTTGGGGTTTTGTCCAATCAGCGTGAAACTTGGCACGTAGAGTCTTCAGTTGGACGTGATAAACAGTTAATAAAATGAGTTTGTTCGGGTAAAATATGCGCAAATTATTAGCGAGTAAAGTTTCCTAGCAAGCTATAAAAATGCAAACTGGCGCATATCTCGGTCAAAATAAATGTTAACAACACCAAATCTGAGATCCTTAGTTGTCATGTGACTGTGAGGAAATCCGCCAAATTTGAATGATGTAGGCCACTAGGGGGCGCTACAAATAATGAATATTTATATCTCTTAATTGGCAAAACCAATTGTTACCAAATTTGGAGGGTATGATCTTGGGTCCCTCCTGAGGCGATATCTCAAAGTTATTCACGATTGGTCAAAGTGGGCGTGGCTAATGACATAATAACATAAATAAACAAACATGTATTTCTGCTGAAGTATTATGTTGAGGGCAGTGAAATTTACAGGGTAGATATAGAAGACCACACAGACCACCCTTACCAAAAACTGCCCCACTAGGTGGCGCTATAATTGCAAAAACATTTTGGCCTTTAACTTTCACAATTTAATTCACATCTTCATAAAATTCATATCCACATGTTCCTTACATAGAGTCGCATTTTCTGACATAGGCCACGCCCACTCCCACAGCACATTGCTCTTTGTAAGTCACTATATATCACAAACTTATTTTTTCAAATTACTCCTTGGGGTTTTGTCCAATCGGCATGAAACTTGGCACGTACAGTCTTCATTTGGACCTGATCTAGAGTTTAGCAAAACATTTTGTTCGGACAAAAAATGCGCAAAATATTAACGAATAAAGTTTTCTAGCGAGCTATAAAAACACAAACTGTTGCATATCTTGATCAAAATAATTGCTATTGCCACCAATTCTTAGATCCTTGGTTGCCATGAGACTGTGGGGGTATGAGCCAAATTTTAAAAAATTAGGCCTCTAGGGGGCACTGCAATTATGAGAAATTTTTATCTCCTAAATGGCACAACCGATTTTTACCAAATTTGGTGGGTATGACCTTGGTTCGCTCCTGGTACCGGATCTTGAAGTTAATCACGATTGGTCAAAGTGGGCGTGGCTTATTACTACATAACATATAAATAAACAAACCTTTATTTCAGCTGAAGTATTATGTTGAGCGATGTGAAATTTACAGGGTAACTATAGAAGAGCACACAGATCACCCATACCAAAAAGTGCACCACTAGGTGGCGCTATAATGGGTGCAAACGCATTTCGGTCTGTAACTTTCACTTTTTAAATCACATCTCCCAAAACTTCATATCCACCTGTTCACAGCAAATGGCACGTTGGCCTGTGTCCTGACGCTCGCCACGAGCCCGTCATCCTTCGTGACGTACTTTCAGGGGCTCCACGAAACCTGGGGTCCGAGTCGCGCGGGAAGGCTTGGCCCCCTTTCATAACTGCTTGCAGTTCTAGTTTGTATTTAGAATTAGAAGATAATATAATATATCTATAAATGTTCTGCTATAGTCTAAATGATACATTAAATAAAATGTTAACATGAAGCATAAAAGTTATTACTGCAAATTAATGTTCATTAATTATTCCATACATATCTCAATGTTTAGTGTTTGTGTAGCATGTACATTACATTACTTTATGTAAACCAACCAAATACATTGTGTTTTTCTTTTTTCTAACAACAACAACAAACCTCTCTACATAAAAGTAGGAACTTATTTAGTTTAACTTTTCAAAATACATTTTAATGTTTAAAATATATCATATCAAAATATATCACATGTGGTCATATCTGATTTAATGTGACAACACAAACATTTGTCTTAAACATTTGCTTCAACGCATTCCATCACCACCTCTTCATCACACACGCACGCACGCACGCACGCACGCACGCACGCACGCACACACACACACACACACACACACACACACACACACACACACACACACACACACACACACCTTTGTCTGGAGGAGGAAAAGCAGCAACGTGAAGTAATAAAAGCAACAAATTCTCTCACATTCCAGGTTTTAATCTCATTTTGTTTAGGATGACGTCCTAAAGCCTTTGTTAGTGCTACACACAGATCTACATTAATGTGCTTTAAGAGACAATCCTGTGGCACAGGAGCTCACCAGGATGTGTGAGTTCCTGACAGGTGTGTGTGTGTGTGTGTGTGCATGCGTGCGTGCGTGTGTGTAATGCTGACGATTCATGACTGTAGCCAATCAGGAAGCAGCTGTAATTCTACGTTTCATCAGCGACACGTTGAAATATCTCAAACATGGCGACTGATAGAAAATAACATTATTTTTATTTCCTGACTTTACTGAGTTGGAGCTCCGCCTTCAGGTGGCGTTCAAGGTCACTTTTTTAAGTAGGAAGTTGGAAAATCCTGAGTTGTTTTGAATGCATAGACTGATATCTGTGATAACAGAAAACATGTAATTTTTTGTTGTTTGTTTTTGTTTTTTTCTTCATTTAAAATCAGGATCCAGTTTTACACAGAAATGTCTCACATTAATGTTTTGGGAGAAAATGACACATTTACATGTTATTTTTCACTGAAGGTGACTGAATATTCAGTAAATTTAGCAAATGGACAAATAGGCCAAATTTCACCATAATCTCGTTTAAAATCTAATAATCATGAAATATCTGCATGACACGGACTAAACCATGTTTGGGATCATATCACATTTCTGTGTATGTTTTCCTGTAAAACAAATATCTGAGTGTTTAGTGAGTTTAGCTAACAGACGTTAGTAAACGTAAAGTTACAGAAACAGAGGAACACTTGGTACGACCCAAAGAAAACAGAACAAATGAAAAGAAATAGAAGGAATGGAACGTTCCGTTCTTCCACTTAAATTGTGACATTACAGTTTGTTTTATTGCTAACAAGCATTGGTTGAAACTGAAGTCACATGTTCCAAACTCTAAACACAGCCTGTATATCCATCAGTCATCTCAGCTCAACAGTTAATGTCATCCACTAAAGTGTTTCTCACCAACAAAACACTTGATACACGTCTCAAAAGAAGCTCATTCAACCACAACACTAACAAATAAACACACTTTAGAAACACACATTGTCATTGTGAGCACACTGAACTACTAAATACTAACAACAAAGAGCTTTACATCAAATACATCTGATCTTTACACTTTACATGATTTTTGTATTATTTTGGGTTGAATTTTAGAAAATCTGAGTCTTTAATCATTCTCCACGTAAAGTCTGTTTCTGTTTTTCTGTCCACATTCACACAAATAAGGGTCTACATGGTGGTAAAGTACATCAAGGTCTTAACAAAACATTTGTCTCGTGCAAAGAAATGCAACTTTCACCATATTTGCAATTTTTTGACAAGATTCTTTCACTGTCACTGATGTTTCCATGCAGGAAAATAGCAACAAAATGTGAAATGAGATCAAATTGTTGGTTATCTTTTACTGAGGCCAAAATGTTTGATAATTCCAGGGGATCTATTGGGGGATTTACCATACTGTTACAGATTGGTACAAAGTGCACAGCCATGTCCAGCTCATCATGTCAATCAGGGAGATCTGCTGCACCTGTAGAGTTGAGCACGACTGTGAGTTGTTGACAATCAGCTGGACTGGACTATATAAGGAGGATTTTCACTCTTCATTCAGTTGCTGTGAGAAATGTGATTCAGAAGGTTCTGCACCATGTGCTGGCCTTCTTTAAAGCTTGAGTTTGACTGTGAATAATTGATCAAGTACTTCTATGATTGTTTGTGGTGAACACTGTCCTCTTAGTTTTGTACACTCTAAAAAGTAATTACTTAACCCAACGAGAAAAATTGAGGCAACCCTCTCCATTGGTCTTTTTACATTGAATCTACTTAAGTGAAATTGTCTTCAACTGATGCGTCTTTTAATTTCAGGCAACTTGATTTTTCTCAACAGTAAAACATTTTTTTAACTGAAGACATACTCAATAAATATGTGCATTGACCTACATTTTTGAGTTGCTTCCATTGATATTGTATCATAAGTTAAACCCATTATAAAATGTTAACAACTTGAATTTCCTTAATGTATATACAATATTTTTAAGTTCGCTTAACATAACTTTATAGTGAATTCCAACATGTTTAGTTACATTTTACATAGAAATGATCACAAACCAAAGTATGATTTGACAAACTGTATTTATTGTGCACTTCAGTGTGTACATCAACATTTTTAGACAATTCAAATTGCACTACATTGCCTGACAACTTATAAAAACATTTATAAAACCACTGTATTACTGGTAATGCTGTTTAAATCTGCTTAAATCTGTTAACAAGGACCTTGCAAAAATGTCTCCTTTTCCTGGTAAAATCTACAACATATTCAAGACTTCAGAAAAAACAAATATTATATGGTATGTCAGTATAATTCAACATTAGAAACTAGACTTGCAATATACAATTACAGTATTTTTCTCACACTGTTTATGGAATTTCAATATTGAACAATAAACAATTGAAATTGAAATAACTTGGTCTGCATTTAGGTTACTTTGCTAATCAATCAAGCTACAGATTATGTCTCTTAAATGATTCACATTAGAACACCAAAATCATGTGAAGTTAATCCTTTGGAAGTCATTATGAAATCATTTTCACACATTCCCTTCCTAATTTTGTATTAATTTCTGCTCAAACTTTGTTGTTGTAGAGCCTACACACTGACCAGTTAACAAGTATTTCTTTACTAAATTAGTTGACAATTATTTTAACAATCAATTAGTTCCGGCTGATCAATGAACAAAAAAGGACATTTTAAAAAATGTCCTTTTTGAGAGCAAGAATCTTTGCACTAGCTTTTAGAGGGTCAAGGTTCATAAAAAGTTTCTGAAAAACCTCAAAAGTTGTTTTTTATAGCTGAGGTTCAGAGCATATATGAGGCCCATGAGTAAAGCACAACACCACGGTAGGTTCTTCTCTTCAATTACTTTTATTCCCTAAATGATGATGATGGAGGTTGTGGATCCTGAATCGCTAATGGAAGCCATGTTCATGGTCATGCTGAAGAGATTCTCTTCAAAGCCCTCAGTGTCTTTTAGGGAAAAACAACAACAAGAAGTCAGCTTTTATTGGGTTAGGTATGAATGTTTTCTATTTATTGTTGCCTATTGTGCTCAAAGTAGCTATTTGCCTTTATAATGCTAATAACAAATAAGAGAAAAGGGTTTCTTTGGTTTAAAAAATAAAATAAAATACAATTTTAAAAAAAAGGTTCAGGCCTATTGCTTACATGTAGAGGTGGGATAATTATCAAATGTTTTTTGAAAATATGCAAAAATGATCTAGTATATTGTTTGTAGTAAATAAATGCTTTTTTTTAATCTACTTTGTAAACTTTGAAATTAAGGGTGGATGGATTAGGTGCATACACTTTATGCATTTTTCTCATTCTGTTTGAAAATTAAAGTCCAAGTGATAAATTTAATCTGATGAATAATCTGTTAGATTGACTTTAGATCGTCTTTATATTGTTATTGGGATTCTCCAAAATTATCAACCTATTTGTTTTTGTAAATCTTGCCGCCCAATTTACCTGAAATTTACCTGAATTGCTTGAAGAGGTCATCCTCTTTCTCACCCAAGTAGACAATGAGTCAGCGAATAGCTGCCTCTCGGAGAGCATCAATGGTGTTGTACTGGAAAAAGAAAGCGAGTCATAATTAGATGGACTGTATTTTTTTTTAAACAAAAGTATATTGTATTTAAAATACATACCTGAAAAAGTGAGTCTTTAAAGGTAGGGTTGGTAACTATCTCCAGATACACTTTTCAAGTTTTTGGTAGAAATGTTCATTGTGTCCGGACAGATGTGAAGATCTTATGTATTCTGAAAAAGGAACGAAGAAAATCTGTCAACTGTAGCATCTGTAAATCTGCAATAACTGCGACCAATGGGATTTTCACGGTTCGTTTTTTTTCAATCAATCACGTCTCCTGGTCCTCCTGCTCGTTCACGGCCCCGTGCGTGCACGAGCGTACATTAAAAAGCGCGCCACCGTTGTTAGAGGAAGCCCGGAAGTAGACAACAGAATGGCGGAGAAAGTAGCTATTCCACGTTTACTGGTAACGTCTTGCCCTGCTAAGAAGGACAAGAAAAGAAAGACGTTTTTAGAAAAAGCTGCAAAAAAGAGGTCTTTGGATTTAGCGAGAGGAAAGACAAAAATCTGCATCGGAACAGCTTTTGAACGATGGCGACAATTGAAGGAGGACAAGGGCCTGAAAACTGATGCTATGGTTGCTGAATTACTTTTGGACAGGTAAGGTTGTTTTGTTGCCTGGGTGATTGTGTTATCTTTTAAAATAGTGGAAGCAATTCAAGCTATTTGTCATATTAGCCAGATGTTAACGTTAGCGATACATGTCGCAAAGTATTTCTGTTGTTGGATTAGCCAGATGCTACTGTTGATTCTCTGTTAGTGCGAGCTAGTTTAGCAGCTACAGTGTGTACAGTATACATGTGTGCGTGTTTGAGCGTGTGTGTTGTGTTTGCTTTCAGCAGGGCGGTCAACAGCTGTAATGTAGGATATCTGTGATTCTTTTTAGCTATAACTGTGCTCCGTCGACTTCAACGCCGTGGAAGGACTCACTTGTGAGACTACCTAACCCCGCTGTGTCAACTGTTGCTCCAGCCACCCAGGACCTGTTGCAGATGCAACTGAGCAGAGGGCGAGGTGAGTTGACTTATTTTGTAAGTTGATTATAAAGTACTAATATGCTTATGTGCGAAAGCTAATTAAAAATCTACTTCACATAATATTATAATAAGTCTACTTGTACATATTTTACAGCTCTAATAAACTAAAGAATTTGTATAAACATATCTGATGAACAACTGAAACTGTAATGACTTTTTGTTATCGAGTGACATACAATAGAAATAGTGTGGTTTGTCTATCAAATGCAGTAACTGTCAGATATGTAATTCTGATGTTCTTTCTAAAGGTGAACCACTGCCGAAACAATAAGTTCCCACAGTGGACGACGCTGCCACATACAGAGCCTCACCTGCCGACCAACACTTCATGTGTATTGCCTTTGTTAATTCCATTGTTTTTGCAGGATGAAAGTTGTATGAAGTGTATGTGACGTTTCTTTTTTATAATAAAAATTGTACAAGTGTACACATTTGTTATCATTACTAGTAAGGAGATTCAAAATGTTATAGCTTGATTGTAGATGCTTTTTGTTCAAGCAAATGCCAAAATACTATATAAAAATGTGTAAATACAGCTACTTCTTCTGTAATGATAATAGATAAAACAAAAAAACAACATCTTGCTCAGTGCAGGGCTGTCATATTTACACATTTATTTACACTTGTCATAATGGAAACATTATTGCACTTTTCCAGGGATGTAACCCGTATAATGTCCCAGTAGATCTGGAAAGCAATCTCTGATTCTCCACACAACGCAACTAGGAATAACAACTCTATTGCCTCGTCCCAGTGCCCCATATGGCCACATAACATATTGACGGTAGGCTGCATGGCGTAATTGTTTGCTGCTCTCCCCTCGGTTGGGCAGATCATCCAAGCCCCGGACATCATTCCAAATTTGGCTGGCAAGTCGCAGGTGGCCCTCCTGTAGTATGTAGGCTGCCATGTGAGGCAATATGGAAATACAAGCTTCTGGCTGTTGCCCACAGCACTTGCATTCTACATCTGTGGGCATATCCCTGCAGTTGTTGCACACACACCAGCTCAGCTGATTTGACACTTGAGTGCCAGGTGCTGGTGCATTTGCTGATGTGATGTGTAGCAGGTCTAACATCATGCTTGGTTCACGTGACAAGCAGCGCCGCAGCAGTTGACGACATTCCTCTAAGTTTAGTGTTTGAATTCTGGCCTGTAAAGCATAACATTTTCAAGATATTTAGGAATGTTTCATTGAATATAGCTTTACTGTTCTCTAAGAGGAATCTAGTGTCCACACTAAGTAGCGTGCCAGTTTATTACATGTGATGTTGATTGCAGAACCTATATTTGCTATACCTGCTCATCTGCAATTCGTAGACCCTGCAGAATCTGAGCACGACTTGCATTATCTTGATCGAGGATTATTGTTCCCCGTCCTCTGGTTCCCCGTCCTCTGCCTCTGAGACGTTGGCCTCTATTTGTGGCAATCCTCCTTTGACTTCGGCCACGTCTCCTCTGACTCCACGATGTACTTGGCTCCGGACTGTAATCAGGGTCAGAGACATAAAACCTCTCACCTTCTGAACTCTAAAAGAGAAATAAGAAATTATATCAAACATTTAGGCTTTTTGTCAATGATTATAACTGAACAAAAAATGTATCTGTAATTGCTGTAGACATGACATTATTTTTCCCAGCTCTATTACATCTATTGAATTAAAAAAAAACAATATTAGATTAGATATACTTTATTTTATTTTGGGCAGGGAAATTACAATTCCAGTTGTATTACAGAAAGAAAAGAAAAGCAGCACTTGGGTGAAATAATATATAAATACAGAATATTAAATATAAAAAAGAAACCAGAATGTACAGAAATAAATAATAATAAAAAAGGTTTCTACAGACTACAGCTATACTCCTCTCTCTGTCTGTTATATTATCCCTGACTGGTAATTAGGCAAAAAGTGGCACTAAAAAGAAACAATAAGAAATGAAAACAACACTAAAAATAATAATTATAGACACGCAGAAAAGTAAGATGTTGTAAGGGAAACTGAATAACAAGGTGAAAATGAATAAGGTGCCAAATAAATGAAAATAATGATTATAATAAAATAAATGAGGTAAAAGACTTATGTTCTAGGACAGTGGCAGACCAGCTGATCGATACTCTGAGTAGTGGTAAAGAAAAACTCATTATAATAAACCTTTGTTTTCAGGAGGACTACAACTTGGGGACGAATGTCGCCCTCCTTCTAAAAGCTTTACTACCGGGTAACCTAATGCTAACATGCTAGCTTGGCCGCCACCGTTGCTAGTAAATTAGTCACTTTTTTAACATATAAAATGATAAAGTATATCTTACCGCTGAATGCGACATCATACGCTTGGCTGAGGTCTGCTTCTGCGTACGCGTTCATGTGAGTGAGGGGGGGTGGCTTCAGAGGAAGCACAGGGGGGAGGGGGAGTCAGAAGGCGGAGCTGTCGGAGCATGCTACATCAAAATCAAGCTAGATTTAGAAAGTTACCGACCCTACCTTTAAGTTTTAATTCGACACAAACTTCCTCTTCTTCCCTCACAACTGGGATTCTGATGAGGAAACAGCTTATTGTCACTGGTTTGTAGACTTTTTGTAGCCAAACATAGGTTTTTACCTCCATCTAAAGAGTCAGGCTGTTAGCAGAGGGAGGCTGACACCTAGTGGCCACAGAGGAGACTGCACACACCACAGCAGCCTGGAACCAGCATCTAAAGCAGGAGTTCTCAACCTTGGGGCAAGGACCCTGTTTTTTGCTCATACGTTCCCTTTTTCTGCAACTAAACCAAACTTGCTATATTTTAACATGCTTTCATCCCTTTTTCTTGCCATATTTTTACTATATTACTCCCATTTCTGACACTTCCAATCTTATTTCAATGCCTTTTCTGCACACGTGTTGCCACTTTTGCACTTATAAACCCTTTCCACCACTTTTCCACCTAATGTCACAAATGTTGACCCATCATTGTCACTTTTAACCTATTTTCATCATATTCCATGCTCAATTTTTTTTTTTGCCAATTTAACCACATTCACCATTTGTCATTCCCATTATTAGCCAGTTTCAACTAATTGTTCCAATATTGACAGTTTTAACCATTTTTAGCACTTTGTCAGTTTTTGCCCATTCTAGTTTGCTACTTTAAACCCATTTCTGTGGGGTCGCGGCCTGAAACGGTTGAAAACCACTGATCTAAAGAACAAGTCACCAACCTTTGTGAAACATGGAGCTACTTTAAAACTAGTGAATAATCCAAAGGGCTACCAGTGAGATAAACACTTCTTAAACACCAAAACTTCACGGTTTCTCTTTAATTAAAGGGTAAGATAATAAGGAAGAGTCGTAGTGACTTAAAAAGTACATTTTAAAGTTTGAACATTCAACACTTTATTCTTCTTAATTCATGCAAATGCTTTATTTTCACCACATTTTTTTTGTAAATTCTTTATTTTTCTGTGTTTTTGTTTGAACAATTACACAAAGTTTACAAAGGGTGGCATACAACACACTTTGACAGATACAATAATAAAGTGTATAGATGCCTGTGATCTTTACAAGTGCTTTTTTCTTGAAATAAAACTCAAAGAGAAATAAAAAAAACAAACAAAAAAAACAGTTAAATTCAATTAAAATTAAGTAAACCTGGAAAAACAGAGAATACTTCTTCGACGTTCAATCACCCTCTTTTACATGTAGGTTTCAAAAGTAATATGACAAAAAACAAAAGAAAAGGAAAAGTGTACATAGTTTTATATATCAACATTTATACCCACATACAACACTTAAAAATAAAATGTACCACAGTTATACTCAACACAATTACAAATTAAACTTAGATGGACTTACAAAAACTCCTTAGATAACCTGAGCATCTTATTTTTTATTACATTTTGTAGGAAACAAACCACATCAAGCGTAAAGCCTCCCCCTTTGCTAGCAAGAATTAACCAAGGAGCCTGTTTTTGTGTTATCGCGAACTGTGTAAACACAACTGCCCCATAACTCTGAGATGCAGAACTAACCCCACTTTGTGGTCTTTGAACTCAATACCGGAGCCGTAAAGACTGATCCAACTATGTGAAGTACTCAGGATGAACCTGTCTTTTACGACTCCCCTTCCTGCCAAACCAAACGGACCGGAGAATCCAGGGACACTTTCCCCCGTTTATCACCTCCCTGCAGCATTTACGATCGAAAGAAGAACATCCCTCTTTCCTCCTTTCCTTAACAGATACTGTGGGATGCTGTAAAGTCAAAGAACGGTCCCAATGCCCTCTGACCCCCTGTGGTGAGATATCACAGGAAGACGCTTACCAGACCTTCACTGAGAGGTCTCCTAGTGAAGAAAGGAGAACAAAGAAATTGTATTATGTTTGAGAAGTTAGAAATGAGAACAACGAACATGTGTTTGACTGAAAAATTACAAATGAAAACATTGTTGTGGAATGATGTCTACAGAAATTGAAATTGCAAATATTGTCTGTTCGATCACACTCGTTTCATGTAACGCAATAACCAAAAGAATGCTATTTTAAAGTGTTTATCATTTAAAAGTGCTTAAAAATACCAGAAAACATCACAAACGTTAGTTTGAGGTATCTACGGCAACCATATAGTTAAGAGGAGGCATAACATGATTTTTGATATTTTTGTCTATGAGTAATTACAGGTAAAATGCATTAATTAATTCCTAAAGTGATTCTAGGATATTTTCCAGTCATGTTTGGTATCAAACCCTTTCGTAATTCATGATATTTCAGGATATGATGTTGAAAAGATGTTTTGAAATATGTGGAATTAATTATTAGGCATTCTTTTATGTTTAGAATCATCCCTTGTCGTCTGTCTCTGTCTTACACTTACACACACCCAAGACACACCCACAAGCTGAAAGCAGAGACATTGACCAATCACCGACATGATCACAGAAGGATCCACCCAGACGCCTCCTCCAAAAGGCGTCGCCAAACGTCCTTTAAAAAGGGACGCGCGACTAGAAACTATAGTTTTTGGACGCGGGCGTTCATGCTCACCCGTGTTCCCTCATGTTTCCAGTCTTTTCATTTATTTCATTTTATTTTTAGTTGAAACAGTTAGATTTTGGAAACCACAGCTGCTTGGTTCGGACGAATACAGCATCTAGTGACGTGCGTAACAGCCGAAAGGAAGCCCGGCCCGCGACCCATTGTGGTTAGCCAAGAGCCATTATCGAAGCCAGCTGCGAAGGCCTAACCGCCCGGATCGGCTGAAGGGGCTAAATTCTGTGGAACCGAAACAGAACCAACGGTGGCACGTCCTGCTACATTGCTTCAACAGCACCTCCAGGTCCAGCCTGACCTCACCTCCAAGGTACAAGAATGAACTTTCATCAGCAACTTCATCCACAATAGATCACATACATATTTCCATAACTACAAACTTACACACACTAACAACATGCTACACACACAGTACATCTCATTCATGTTTGTTCGTCTCCCCCTTGTCCGTCCTCCTCTCTTTGTTATGAGCTCTCTTTATTTTATTCTTTGATTTTATGATTTTATTATTGAATATGTATCCTGCATTTTTATTCAATATTTAGTAGATTAGCATCCTCCTAGATTAGTGATTTCACTTTATAACATATAATCCTCACTTTTATTAGCCTAGAAATGCATTTTATCATGATTTAATTATTACATTTCAATTGATATTTTGACTGTGTTAATTGTTGACTTTTGAATAAAAGGTTAAACATAATCTTTGATTCTTCTGATTCATTAAAGCTGTGACTATGGTGTAGATGTCTGGTAGAATTCACTTTTCCCTGGTTTCACATTGATGAGTTTAGTCTAAAAACTTAGACATATTTCTCCTGTTAAAAGGAGTGGCACCCCGCAAATTTGAAGTAAAATTAATAATCATAATTAATATTCTTAGTTCTATAACCCATTAATAATAACTCATCTCATCTCCCTACATAATTTCTGACACCTCCAGATGGGACTAGCTGAAGCCATACACACAGCGTTAATGAATAATCATTGGAATCAAAAGCCGGTCTAAAAACTGAACACTCGTGTTGCCAGATTGGTTCGGAAGCCGCTGCGCCCCGACCAATGTTGTATTCTAAGCAAAGCCGCCGTGCTAATGCTTAGAAACTGAATAAATAAGACCGCCGTGTCTCTGTGTTTAAAGCGCTAATGTTATGAAAGGCCGCCGCGCCAAAAGAAAAAGTTAAAATTAATCACTGCGCCGTCAGTGACTGTGACGTCAGAGGTAAACAGTAAGTTGCCAGAACCGGGAAAATCCCGTATAAAAGGAAAAGATACGCAGACAGTGCAAACTAGGACTTTGCTACCCCGAAGAGCTCTGAAACTCTGGTATCTGCCGACGCAAACAAAGAGTAAGTCGTCTGAATCTTCCGTTCCTTAAAACGGACAAGCTATCGTTGTATTAGCTCATGTTAGCTCATTGTGGTTGGAACACGTGGGTAACGCTCCGGAAACCGGAAGCAAGTGTGTCAAGCCACCGTGCACACACAAAGACAGGCCTTCCTGTCCCTTTTTGAGACGCGACTGCCCCTCGTGGCGAGCTCGCGAATAACAGGCTAACGAGAGCCTCAGCCTAGCAGCAGCAGCCTGCTACTAAGCGGTTAGCATCAAGCTAACCTATCGTGCCCAGTGAGACTTTAAACACATCTAAGTTACAGCGTGTCTTTAGACACGTTTTGCTTGACAACTGTGCATCGATACAGCTGTCTTTACCGTCACTTTGCTGAAATCGTGTGGTTTTAAATGTGCTCGATTTGATTTTGTCATCTCTCGGAAAAGCACGCGCGCACGCACGCACACACACACACAAGGCCCATAACTAAACGGAAGTTAAGCCATTAAAAAGTAATCTTATTTAAACTAAGGTAACTCATTTAAATACAATTGACGGACTAAAATCAAGGTTTAACAAGACTTAAACCAATTTGGAAAAATTAATTAAACTAAAACAGTTTAAATAATTAAATTAATGATTAAAGTAAAATACACATTTTACTAAATGATTAATCCAGTGTGATTAAAATTAAATCAATTTGATTAAAAACAATTAAATTGAATAGGAAGTTAATTAAATGAAAGCAACTAATTTAAGAAGGATTTATTAATTAAAATAAGTTTAATAAAGTTAAACCAGTTTTAATTAAGGTAATTAAATTCAACACAACCGAATTTAAACACAAACCACTCTTAAAAAATCAACCTAAAGAAAATTACAACTGAAATAAAAACTGATAAATTAAAACAGAATTTAATTAATTAAAAATAACATTTATTGATTACAATAAATTCATTAAAATTTGAATTTAATTTCAAAAAAAAAAAAAAAAAAAATTTTTTTTTTTTTTTTTTTTTCTCTCTCTCTTTCTCTTCTTTCTTTTTCCAATTGATTAAAAACACCTGATTAATCTAAGGAAACTGAATCAAAGTAAACCTAATTTAAACAAAAGTTTAAATTAATTGAGGAAAACATTTATTGATTAAAATAAATTCAATAACAGATGAATTTAATTTCGATAAAACATTTTTAATTGATTAAAATTACCTGTTGATTAATTCAACGAAATTGAATTAAGGTAAGGTTAATTTAAATAAAAGTCTTAAATCAGTAAGAACAAGTCTTAAATGAGTAAGAACAATTGTTTAAATTAAACAAACCACACCAAACTTTTTCAAGTTTACCACTCAGTTTTTATTTACCAAACAGTGAATTGCTAAGAACAAACAAAATAAGATAAAACAATTTACTACCATTGTAATTTTTGAACTTTATTTGAAAAATTAGTTGAAAATTTTGAAAGTCTTTAGAGTTCTTTGTACGATTTTGACCCACAACAAATCAACATGTCGGTCTCCTCAGAAGACCATCCAGCCGAGAACTTAGAATTCCTCCTCACAGAAATTTTAGGGGACGGAAAATCCACAATTGATGCCAAAATCCGAGAATCTCCCCCTCAAGAATTAGGAGACCTTTTGGCCGATTGCGTCACTGCAGCCGTTTCAAAAAAACTGAAAGATAAGGAGCTGGTTAAACAGCTCGGCTTTGTAATATCAGCATTCTCCGCCCAGTTAAAATACGAACAGGATCGGGTTAAAACCCTCGAGCGCGAACGAGACGCTCAACTCGAAGCCATCGAGGAACGCGAAGCCCGCTGCGCGAACCTCACGGCCCAGTATGACGAAACACGTGAAGAAAATGGACTGCTCCAAATGCGTGTGACTTACCTAGAAGAAGCGGAAGATCAAGTGAATCAATTAATCACCGAGAATAAAGAATTAGAAAAATCCAAAGTGCTACTCGGTGATAAAATACGCGTCCTCGAACATGATTTCGACACCACCACCCGAGAATTAGACGCACAACTACACGAGTCAAATGATGGGAAGAAACTCCTCCTTGAGGCAGAAGGGGCGATCAAAGCCTCAAAAGCCAAAACTAAACTGCTCTCTAGAGAATTAGACGCAGAACGAGAGAGGGTTAATGACTTATTACAACAAGTAGCTGACGGTAAAGTAGCTACTGCTAAGGTTCAACGACAATTGAACCTCACCAGGAGAGAGCTCCTAGACGCAAGACGTGAGCTCGGGCACGCTCTCTCATCATTGTCAATGTCGGAGGCCGATTGCGATCCTGACTCCGACGGTGAAGACGCAACTCGACAAGTCCTGCGCACCACCGACCCAACGGTACGTCCGCATCGCTTAAGGAGACCCCGGGATGCCTCCGCGGACCCTCCTATTGACGGCGGACCGACGCCCGCCAGGCCCCCGAATAGCAATCGACCGTCCAACCGCGACCTGGATAAAATCGCCAGAAACATTCCGAGATTCGAACCAAAGTTCGACGAACCCCAAAATGCTAGAGCATTTTTGAGAGACATTGATTTTTATCTAAAAAGTTATCCAATGGCTAATGTTGAAGATAAAATCTACCTAATCAAAGCAACCTCGAGCAGGCTTGTCAATGATTTCATTGAACGTCAACTACCTCAGATCAGAAATGATTACACAACACTGTGCCGCCTCCTGGTGGATGAATTTTCTGACGCACTTCACCAAACAGGTTTCGACTATGCCCACACCGTTAAACAGGGGAAAAACG
The DNA here is from genome assembly GCF_900634775.1 of Gouania willdenowi. Taxonomy (NCBI): domain Eukaryota; kingdom Metazoa; phylum Chordata; class Actinopteri; order Blenniiformes; family Gobiesocidae; genus Gouania; species Gouania willdenowi. The sequence goes on from NW_021145264.1 coordinate 22,082, forward strand.
AATCACCCCAACAATATTACCACACCTTGCTACAGGCATACTTTGGTAATCGCAACGACCCAGGTATGGAGGAAGAACAGCAGTTCAAAAAACTGTTCCTCAGAAACCTTCACCACAGCACGAGCACCCATCTCGGCGTCGCGGCAGATCCCTCTACCATGTCCAGTAAGAAACTTCGCGATCTTGCAATCAGAGGCTTCCTCTTGTACAAACAAAATTCAGCAAAATCCACACCTCACGAAATGTTCCCGATAAAGAATAACTCTCACTCGCTGCAATTGGAAGGCACAAAAAGGACACCCGACAGTCCTCAAATGCCTTCACCGCAAGCACCACAGACCCCTCCGCGGCACACCCAGCAAACGTACCACGGTACGAGACCAAAACGTTACCAAAATAGAGCCAATAACCGCGACTACGCTCCAAGGCAAAACTTTCGACACCAAAATTCTCGCCCCGACCAACACCATCCGGACCGCCGATCGCGACCACCGTGGTATGATTACGACCGTTCTGAAGAGTGGAAAAGACATGACAACGACCGCCGAACACCTCCGCCCAGAAACCAACACTCAAAACCTCGGTACCACAAGAATCAGAAACGGTCCTACAGCCAGTCACCGAACAGGTCAAAATCAGACGATGAATCTAATAAAACAGAAAAGTTAAAAACAAAGTTGTCTAACAAAATGGCTAACGATATGGTATCTATTGTGAAACAGATGTTTGCACAAATGATAGATGACAAAACCAATGAAAAACCAAAACAATCAAAACGAAAAGATGACGATGATCCGCCTAGTGCTGTCTTGTTGGTGCAAACACATTCACCAGACCGCCTCCTTTCCGGAGGACATCAGTCCATTGAGGGTGAACCACCAATTCACCAATTCTTGTGCGACCTCTACGAAAGAGGAATCGCCCGAAAGTTTTATATATCAGCCACTTTTGAAGGTGTGCTCACTAACGAAGCCTTACTTGACACAGGAGCAGACATATCCCTCATGTCAGCCCAACTATTCAACGAGCTGCGCAGCCTAGCCAAGGAGGCCAACCTAAGGTTGATACTCCAAGACTGCCACATTGACATCGAACCTTATGGCGACAACGCCACCGTTATCACGAAGAAGGCTCTCGTTCAAGTCACCATAGGTCAGCTGACTCTGGTGCACCCGTTTTACATCTCAGACCACAACCAGATTCCTCTTCTCATAGGTATCGATCTGCTCAACCGATTTGAGCCCCTGATCGACGTTCGGAACCTGAAAATCTGGGCCCAAGTCAGGCAGCCACTGCCGCTGCAGCATGACTCACCCGACGGAGTTCAGTGCTATCAACTGGACCACCCTCAGGCTCTAAAGGAGACCCCCAGCCAGTCTCCGGCCCTATTGTGTCCGGCTACTGAAACAGTAGACCGCACTTTAACGACCAGAAGTACATTCCTGTGTTCGCTAACCAACACAGAAGCTGTGCCATACTGCCCCATCATTAGTGGTGGACTCGAACTTCAGAACCAACACATCAGCGATGTAACCTTGGCTCTGTGGTCCGACAGGTCTGCTATCAGGCAAGACCTATTCGACCTCATGGTTGGTCTCACCCCCACCATGCAATGGGAAAAACACTCTGACCGATTCCCTGTCGCACCCACCGACCGCAATACCCTTAAGTCAATGGGCACCTGCGTCCTCAAGGTGTCGTGGAATGGTAGAGAATTCTTCCACCACTTCCTGATCGTACCGAAGCTGCCCCACGCAGCATGTATCGGAAGTGAAATGTTAGTCCGTCTTGGTGTCCAGTTAGACACCGTGAACAGTGTCTTATGGTCACTAACGACGCCGGCTCTACCGCATGGCCAGTCCATGCCACCGAAACTAAAATCCGATCAAACTATCCCGGAAGTGTGCAAAGTCATGACCGAATCTAACATCACCGTGCCACCACTGGCTTCCAATGTGCGCATCCGGTTGGTTATCATACCGGGACAAAGCCTTGACTGCTCCCAGGTCTTCTTCCAACCCTCTGCCGCATTATCGAAACTAGGTCTCGCCCTTACGGCGACACCCCTGCTGGAGGTACACAATCGTACCACCAACCTACTTTGTCAAAACCCATCTAATGAGACTGTTGTGATTCCCAAATCCACCTCTCTGGGCTGGCTAATCGACACTAACTTTCATGACTTTGAGTTAAACGTGCCCGTCATAGGGAAAATCCCTGCTTCACTTATCACAGAAAGCGATAACACTGCTATTATGTCAACAAAACCTGCCGGTGCCGTAATGTTGTTCGCCACAACCACTCTGGGTGACGACACACCAGCCCGAATTGAATTAACTCGAGATGATGTAATGGTGATTCATACGTTGACCCCTGAAACCACTGAGTCTGACTCGAATCGCGGGGCAGCAACGACACAAGTCTTCACCGCACATGTGAGTGATAGGTCCACAACCAATGCAAAACCAGACCCCCAGGTCGAACTGATTAAGCAGATTGATCAGGTAGTTCTGGATGCCGACGCAATCCATACTGAACCCGAAAGGACCAAACTCAGAGCAATTCTGCTAAAGCACAAAGACGCTCTGGTTACCGACTCGTTGGATTGCGGCTTAACCGACATCCACTCGGTCCGCATCCCGACACCGCCAAACGCTCCACCGACGTTTGTGCGACAATACAAAATCCCATTAGCCTCATACGAACCAGTCCAAACTATCGTAAACGATCTTTTGGACAGAGGCATAATTCGCCCGTGCAATAGCACCTACTCGGCACCAGTCTGGCCTGTTCTGAAACCTAACGGCAAATGGCGCCTCACTATTGACTATAGGCGCCTGAACCAACAGATCCCTCTGTCACGATGGCCTATGACACAGTTACAACAAGAACTGCCCAAAGTCAGAAACGCGAAGTACTTCACGTCCATTGATGTGGCCTCCGGGTTCTGGACCATCCCAGTAGACCCGGAGGACCAGCACAAACTCGCGTTCACCTTTGCAAACCGACAATACACCTTCACCAGGTGTCCCTTTGGTTATGCTAACTCTCCAGCAGAGTTTAACATCTTTCTGAACAAAGCATGCCCGGACGCTAGCGACCGCGGCACTCTCATATATGTTGATGACATACTAATGAGAAACACGACTTTTGCAGACCACATGAGTGAAATCGATCATGTATTGACCCAACTCACCTGCGCCGGTGCCAAAATTTCACTGTCCAAGTGTCAATGGTGCCGCACAAGTGTGAATTATGTCGGTCTCCTGGTCGGCAGTAAGGGTGTGGAACCACAAGCTCAACGCATCCAAGGTCTCCAGGGCCTCAAGGTTCCCCAGAATGTCTCAGGCTTAAGAAGCTTCCTTGGTATCTGCAACTACTCCAGGCAATTCATTGACAATTACGCTGATCTAGCCAAACCTCTTTACACACTCCTAAAAAAGGATGTTCCTTTCACTTGGGGTGAGCCCCAACAACAGGCTATGCAGGCTTTAATCGATATGCTAACAAAGGCTCCGTGCCTCGCTTACCCTGATCACAACAGGGAATTCCATCTGGAAGTGGGCTTTTCAGCATACTGCCTCAGTGCCGGTCTGTACCAGATACATGACACGGACAGACGAGTGGTTGCTTACGCAAGCAAAACCCTCGCAGATCCCGAACTCAAATACAATGATTGCGAAAAAGCTCTGTTAGCTACAGTATGGGCTGTGAAACATTTCTCCAACTATGTTGGTGGTCAAAAGGTCATCGTTGAAACACAACACCAACCAGTGGTATTCCTAAACAGCCAGCGCCTAAGAGATGGCGTGGTTACAAACGCTCGCGTTGCATCTTGGATGATGACCCTGCAAAGCTTTGACCTTGAAGTCCGTTATAGGCAAAACCGCAAGACACCGTTGGGGATGGATTTGGCCGCATGTCAACTCTGCCCCAGCGACGCTTGTGCTCAGGCCGCATCAGCTGGCTCTCAGCCCCAAAGCACAAACCTGCCTCCGATCCCAGCCTGTCCGCTGTCGGATGTCCCCTCAAATCATCATTTCTTTGATCCAAGCGTATGTACAGACATGGCGACAGCTTTTGTTGATGGATGCTCTTTCCACCAAAACCCCCAGGTGCTCGCTGGGGCTGGTCTAGTCTGGGTCGACAACGTCCCCAGCGAACCAATGATGTTCAAATTAGGCGAACAGACGTCTCAGTTTGCAGAGGTAGCCAGCATCCTCATTACCCTGCAACATGCCGCCGACCATGGCCTCAGAAACTTGGTAATCTGCACTGACTCTAATTATGTGCGACTCAGCTTTGTGTGTCATCTACCTGTGTGGAAGGCCAATGGTTTTGTGACCTCTGGTCACAAACCCGTTAAACACAAAGACCTTTTCATTGCATGCGACAACTTGGTGTTACAACACGACATACAGGTGTACTGGAAAAAGGTCAAGGGTCATTCCAAGGTCTTCGGCTTAGACCGAGACCTGAACGAAAAAGCTGATGCCCTCGCCAAACAGGGGGCGCTGTCAGGGGCACCCTGGTCCTTTGAAACCACCCAGCTCGCTGCACACCACCCGTTGTCAGTAAATGCTATTACGCGCTCTCGTGCGGCTGCCGAGACCATCGCCCCATCGTCTTCGCTGGTCACCGCATCAGTAAAACCCGCTCTCACCAACACTGACCTAATAACGTTACAGGGACAAGATCCTGCAATCTCCTTCATGATTCGCCTCATGGGAGACACTACATCTGATAAACCCTCCTCCTCTGACTTTGCCTCCACACCCAACCTCGGCCATCTGTTCGCTGTCCGTCGCTCATTACGGATAGTCAAGGGCATCTTGGTCCATGTTTCCGCGGACTCACAAACGCATGCGTTTGTCGTCCCACAGAACCAACGGGGGGTGATACTGGCACATGCCCATGACGCACCCTGCGCCGGACACAGAGGAGTCATGGCCACAATGACAGCCCTGCAACAGATTGCATACTGGCCACACATGAAAAAAGACGTAACAGACTACATAAAAGGATGTCTAGTCTGTTGTCAGTTTCAACCATCAAACCCAATACACCGAGCGCCTCTACAAAAGAGAGGAATCACTTTTCCTTGGTCTGACCTCCAAATCGACTGGGTCGGACCCCTAACCAAGTCCACCAGAGGAAACAAATATTTCCTCACAGTGACATGCGCGTTCACAAAATGGGTCGAGTGTCTACCTGCACCAAAAGATACTGCAATGATGACAGCGTTTCTGCTCGTCAACCACGTCTTTTCAAGGTTCGGCTTACCGACCCGCATCAGCTCTGACAGAGGAACTCATTTCACCGCTGACACGATGAAACAGCTCTGGCAAATCCTTGGGGTCAAAGCCAACTTTCACATTAGCTACCATCCCCAGTCCTCTGGACAAGTGGAACGATCCAATCGCACGGTGGTAGAAATCTTAAAAAAATATGTCTCCGCCAACCAAAAAGACTGGGATGTCAAACTTCCCTTAGTCTTAATGGCAATCAGGGCAACGCCCAGTAAATCAACCGGCATCCCACCTTTTGAAATGATGACGGGCAGACAAATGACTCTACCCACACACCTTCTGTACCAACCAGGACAAGCTAACATCGCTACCGCTTACACCACTCACCAATACATGACCGATCTTGAGAACCACCTCCGAGCTACGTTCGCGTTCGCTCAAAAACATCTCAAAGAGAGTGCGAAGGGCCGTAAAACCTACTACGACCAAAAAGCCTCACAAGAGGAACTACAGGTGGGAGACCGCGTCTGGTATTATAGCTTTGCTCCGCCCGCCGGCAAAAATGACCACCATGCAACCAAACTGGTGAAGAAATTTCTGCCTAAATGGACAGGACCCTACCTGGTCACCGATAAACTGTCTCCAGTGGTGTACCAAATAAAAATTCCGAGCACAAAAACCGAACCAAAGCTCAAATGGGTCCACCGAAACCAGATTAAGCTACACCAAAACCAACAAACAAGCCGCCAATCGCAAGCGAAATAGACCGCCCTGTGCAGTGACCCGGCCTGTTAACGTACAAATGCTCATCTCTAATTACTCCTGTCTCTCACCTAGAATGATGTGGCTGCCGATCCTCCTGGTTCTGGGCCTAAACACCCCCCTCTCTACATCGGACCTGATAGAACCTGGTCCCAGAGCAGGCATCGTCCTGAAAGAACAGCCAGGACTTCTCATCACGAATTGCCGTATACACACCCAGAAGGTGTTCGTCAGATTCAACCCAAAAGAGGTATTCCGCAAGTTGTGGTCCCAGAAACCCGAGACAGCCAAGCTTGTCGACTGGGCAGCAACTAAATGGCCCAATGCAGTCCTCGAACATACGGAGGCAGACCTTACTCACATGTTATCCCAACTCGAGAAATTTACCATCACACAAGCCGAGTTTTCTAACATCCACACTAGAGAGAAACGTTTTGTCGGAGCCTTACTAATGGCCGCCTCTGCGTTAGGCTCGATTTTTAGTGTAGGAATGTCCACGGTAAATGCGGTGAGCATAGCGACAATAAAACGCCAGGTCAAGGAAGTCAAAGCAGAGATACCAGCTTTACAACGTCAAGTAGACCAACAGCAGAAAACCTTAGAGGTTATTGGCAAAACCCTTAAAAACACCATTACAGTCCTCAACACCCAATCGGTGGCCCTGAACAAAACTATCAACACGATAAACCACCTGGTTAGCATAATGCAAGTAGATTACTTTCTCGACCAAATTATCACGCAACTAACGGAAGACCTATTACGAGAAGTTACCAACTCAGTCGAGAGCCTAGCTCTCGGTAGAATTCCCCCATATCTTGTACCATTATCGCTAGTACAAAACATCCTAACAACCGCTACCAGGGATCGAGTCACTCCAATACAGGCACACCTAGCCTACACCCTGGGCAGCGCCATTCCCTTACACGTAAACCCTGAAAGCCGAGAGATAGCTTTCCTAATTAGCCTACCCGTTGTCGCATCCGATAACGTCTACCGCCTCAAAGACGTCGTTAACGTAGGAACTTGGAACGAAGACACTCACGTGCAGGTTGAAACGCCTTCGATCATTGCGTATCATGACGACAATCAGGACCTATACTTAGCTCCTAATTTACGCATGTGTACTCGCACCAAAGACATCCACTATCTCTGTCCAAGTAAACCTTTCATTCGGGACAACACTAACGGTATCTGTGGTCTCCAACCCATGAACCCCGATAACCAATGTTCTGCAGCAATAACCACCCGAACTCAAGTAACCACGACCCAAGCTGAAATAGTGGGCCATCGCTGGTTGGTTCATAGTCCTGCCAAATTTGCTACTCTGTCTTACGACCAGCATGACACAAACACTCGCGTATCCCTCATCAACCAAGTCATGTGGATTACGGTACCTGAGAATGCCATCCTACACATTGACGACCTCGCCTTGTTCCATTTACCTCCCGAGCAATATCAAACAGACATCGAAATGCCGGATTTCTTTAAAGACCTATCTCTAGAAATCAGCCCACAAACTTTAACCCAGATCCAATATGAAGGGACTAAAATTATCGACATCACCCCTCTCGATAATGTCCTTAAGGAACTAAAATCTACTACAAAAACTCCTAACCAACCTCTAATGTACACCTGGTCTACCCCAGACACCTCCCTAGCTATGGTAATTATTCTCAGTTACATAGTTTTCTTTGGCGTTGCCACCTTGTCCTTTAGACGCACCAAAAATTTACAAGACCAAATAAATCGTTGCTCCGATCGCCTATTTAAACGCAAACAAAACAGATTCAAGAGTCCCACCGAGGACACATCTGAGGGTCAGGACTTAACCGTGCTGGTTGATCCGTAAACTTCAAATCAGCCATCCCATTGATCAGGCCCCAAACATTAGCATATCTAACACCCTGCTACTGAGACCACCTACTCGTCTCATTATATAGGCACAGGCCAAATTTAGCTAGAGCAAAAGAAAGCTTTTCTTCCTTTTCTCTTATTTAGCTTAAGATCCCTTAGGGATTTCTTTTGTGTGTTTAGATGTGATTCTTTTTATACCCCGCATGCTTTGTTTTTGTCTTATTGATATGCACCAAGAGTAATTGACTGATACCACGCTGTCTTTTATGTTTATGTGTACACTTTTATGTTACCCCCTCCTGCTGATCCCAAATTACATGTTCGCACCGAGCATTGTTGAGGGATACATAGCAACATATAGTACACACACCTAGTCTGCCTCCTGGTCTACGGGTGCCCACTGCCAAGCGGCACCTCAGAATCAACTCCATGGTCGCCCAACTCCTACCTCCATGGCCCACGGGCATTAACACCAGGCAATGCTCCAACGCCAGCCACCAGGGGCTCCAGGCTTCAACCTCCAGGGCTCCAGTCTTCAACCTCCGGGGCTCCAGTCTTCAACCTCCGGGGCTCCAGCCTTCAACCTCCAGGGGCTCCAGTCTTCAACCTCCAGGGGCTCCAGTCTTCAACCTCCGGGGCTCCAGTCTTCAACCTCCGGGGCTCCAGTCTTCAACCTCCAGGGTTCCAGCCCCAACCACCAAGGGCTCTAGCTTCAACCTCCCAGCTTTGCCTCCAGTATTGACCTCCTGGCAATGCTGCTCATCTCAACGTCAAGGTGAGAGTGATTTCCCTACCCTACAGGGGGAAACACCTCCAAGTTCCAACAAGGACGTTGGACTTTTGTCACTCCTGAACTTTCGTCAGGGTGTGTGAGGACCTCAACACACCTTTACCTGTTTCTAGTTGTTGTCAACTTGAAGGTTCGTTCCCTTTTTGTTTCCTCAAAAGAACTATTTGATAAGAGCTTCAAAGCATTGAAACCTTATCAACAGGGGGATTATGTAGGAAACAAACCACATCAAGCGTAAAGCCTCCCCCTTTGCTAGCAAGAATTAACCAAGGAGCCTGTTTTTGTGTTATCGCGAACTGTGTAAACACAACTGCCCCATAACTCTGAGATGCAGAACTAACCCCACTTTGTGGTCTTTGAACTCAATACCGGAGCCGTAAAGACTGATCCAACTATGTGAAGTACTCAGGATGAACCTGTCTTTTACGACTCCCCTTCCTGCCAAACCAAACGGACCGGAGAATCCAGGGACACTTTCCCCCGTTTATCACCTCCCTGCAGCATTTACGATCGAAAGAAGAACATCCCTCTTTCCTCCTTTCCTTAACAGATACTGTGGGATGCTGTAAAGTCAAAGAACGGTCCCAATGCCCTCTGACCCCCTGTGGTGAGATATCACAGGAAGACGCTTACCAGACCTTCACTGAGAGGTCTCCTAGTGAAGAAAGGAGAACAAAGAAATTGTATTATGTTTGAGAAGTTAGAAATGAGAACAACGAACATGTGTTTGACTGAAAAATTACAAATGAAAACATTGTTGTGGAATGATGTCTACAGAAATTGAAATTGCAAATATTGTCTGTCGATCACACTCGTTTCATGTAACGCAATAACCAAAAGAATGCTATTTTAAAGTGTTTATCATTTAAAAGTGCTTAAAAATACCAGAAAACATCACAAACGTTAGTTTGAGGTATCTACGGCAACCATATAGTTAAGAGGAGGCATAACATGATTTTTGATATTTTTGTCTATGAGTAATTACAGGTAAAATGCATTAATTAATTCCTAAAGTGATTCTAGGATATTTTCCAGTCATGTTTGGTATCAAACCCTTTCGTAATTCATGATATTTCAGGATATGATGTTGAAAAGATGTTTTGAAATATGTGGAATTAATTATTAGGCATTCTTTTATGTTTAGAATCATCCCTTGTCGTCTGTCTCTGTCTTACACTTACACACACCCAAGACACACCCACAAGCTGAAAGCAGAGACATTGACCAATCACCGACATGATCACAGAAGGATCCACCCAGACGCCTCCTCCAAAAGGCGTCGCCAAACGTCCTTTAAAAAGGGACGCGCGACTAGAAACTATAGTTTTTGGACGCGGGCGTTCATGCTCACCCGTGTTCCCTCATGTTTCCAGTCTTTTCATTTATTTCATTTTATTTTTAGTTGAAACAGTTAGATTTTGGAAACCACAGCTGCTTGGTTCGGACGAATACAGCATCTAGTGACGTGCGTAACAGCCGAAAGGAAGCCCGGCCCGCGACCCGTTGTGGTTAGCCAAGAGCCATTATCGAAGCCAGCTGCGAAGGCCTAACCGCCCGGATCGGCTGAAGGGGCTAAATTCTGTGGAACCGAAACAGAACCAACGGTGGCACGTCCTGCTACATTGCTTCAACAGCACCTCCAGGTCCAGCCTGACCTCACTCCAAGGTACAAGAATGAACTTTCATCAGCAACTTCATCCACAATAGATCACATACATATTTCCATAACTACAAACTTACACACACTAACAACATGCTACACACACAGTACATCTCATTCATGTTTGTTCGTCTCCCCTTGTCCGTCCTCCTCCTCTTTGTTATGAGCTCTCTTTATTTATTCTTTGATTTTATGATTTTATTATTGAATATGTATCCTGCATTTTTATTCAATATTTAGTAGATTAGCATCCTCCTAGATTAGTGATTTTCACTTTATAACATATAATCCTCACTTTTATTAGCCTAGAAATGCATTTTATTCATGATTTAATTATTACATTTCAATTGATATTTTGACTGTGTTAATTGTTGACTTTTGAATAAAAGGTTTAAACATAATCTTTGATTCTTCTGATTCATTAAAGCTGTGACTATGGTGTAGATGTCTGGTAGAATTCACTTTTCCCTGGTTTCACATTGATGAGTTTAGTCTAAAAACTTAGACATATTTCTCCTGTTAAAAGGAGTGGCACCCCGCAAATTTGAAGTTGAAGTAAAA
>NW_021145265.1:0-23117 GCF_900634775.1 Gouania willdenowi
GGTTCTCAGCTTCAGGCAAGGCGTCCATAATTTGGGTGAAGAATGTAATGAAAGCCCTGCTTCGGACAACAAATGTAATAAAGTGCAGAGAACAGGAGCTCATCACAGATCACACACTGGATTTATTTTATATAAACAATGGTTAACTTTGTATATATTGTATATAGCATTGAGTATGACTTCCTATTATTAATACTATTATTGTTTTTATAACAATCAACTCTATGCTTTATGTTGAGTTTTCATTTATTTTTATTATATATATATTATTTAGAACAGCCCACGCAGTTCTAACTGAGCAGTTTACAGCTGGTTTAATAAAAGGTAAAGAGCTCAATGTGTCACTGTTACCTGTGATGTTTTTGATTTGTTTTTAAAACAGCAATTCGTCAAAAATATTTTGTCAAACGTGGGACTCGAACCCACGTTTGTAGAAAAGCTCCGGAAATGTATCAATAGTCCTGGGGGCTATGGCTACGTTAACGTACCTTTAGACACTTTCAACAAAGAAATGCTGTGAAAACAGTGTATCTAGATGCATCGATAGTCTATATAATTGTAATTGAATCGTGAGGTACCTAAAGATTCCCAGCCCTATTGATCTCTGTTGAAATACAGTAAAAAGGTTAAAAAAAAAAAAACTAAAAAAAACTTGGGGATCATAGGTTGATAATTTTAATGTCAAGTTTGTTTTTGAGTGTTTATTACACATCCAGGTTCATAATTGCAGAGATTTCACAAGTTTTTGTTTGGTTTTTTTGGCGAACCATTTTGTATTTGATCACCTAAAATGATGATGTTTGGTTTAGTTTATGAAAAATCAAACTAGTGTTTAAAATTCGTCAAGACAGTTTAGCATAAAAGCTGTGTATTATTCACTCAAACAGCCAAACTTAGGTCACAAAACAAAGTATCGGTCAAAAATACAAAACGAAAATATTCTTTGTAACACTTTCGCTCGAAAATGTACATTAGCAATGTTTTTACAATTACTGCATCCTAATAGAGAGAGTCAGTTTGTAATAATGCTGGCCTAAATCCTAAAAGTCTGGTGTTTTTGACTATGACACTTTCGGTTTACCGCAAATGACGTCACTGGCATCGCCCTGAGCGTGTGGTGTCTCAACATGACCTCCGCCACGGAGCTCAGTCCACTCGCAGTTAGTCACAGAGAAATGTGGAAATGTCTGAATAACAGATTACACTTACTGGTTATAGAGGGGAAATAAATAACGCAAACCAGCACAGCAACACTGGACAGGCCTGACGCCATGGCGCCTCCCTGCGTCCTGGAATCAGAAGAGAAAAAAATCGGTGGATCCTCGGCGGTGAGGAGGAAGTAGGGCTGAGTTACATTAAAGACACAACTGTTCCACCAGAGTTGCGACAAGGGAAGTCCAAAATGCTCGACCGTGATTCACGGAAGACAGAATTTGTTCCCGGAAATTAGTGGCGGGCCATTCGAATCCATTGATTCCTCGTGACATAACTGGGATTTTCGGTCATTTGTCATCAATAACTGCATTGATTGACAATATTTATACAGTACACCTCCATATGTATGTGTATATACAATATATGTTTGTTGTTTTTTTTTCCTAACGTAAATTGTATTAATGAAAATTGTGTAAACAGCTTACCTGCTTTTTTGACATAGTTAAGGACAACATTAATTCGGTTTAAAAAATGTGTTAATATGTATTGTGTACAGGATGTATACAACGTTTTTATTATGTTCATACATATATAAAAATAGACATTAGATTGTTTCTTACTATTCACTTATGTACCAAGATAAATTCATTAAATAAATGTCTAACTAAGTCAGAAACATTCATAACTTGTCATGCAGTTTGCTGTGCTGTATGGGGATGCTCCACTCGTTCTGAAAAAGAAGAGGAAAATGTATGGCTTCAGGCTGGCCTTAGCGGTGCATTCAAGGGCACTCGTTAAAGTGATGTTTGTTGTAACTGCCAGCGTTGTATGCACTATGCAGTGCGAGCGGGAAGAGGAGAAATCTATATCGTCTATATCGTTACTTTTTTCGATATTCATATCTTGAAAGTTCATATCTAGATATAGATACGATAACGATATATCGTTCAGCCCTACTCCATACTTTTATTTGTTGGTTTTCAAGTTGATTTCCTCAGTTTGGCTCTTGTGTGTGTGTGGCCTGTTATTTGAAGGTGATAAATCACTCTGTTATACATTTTATTTAAGTAAGCAGAGGAGTAAAGAGTACTGATATATCCTACTCAAATAGAAGTACTGATCGAAATTGTACAAGTACAAGTACATGTAAGTCATACATAATTAAAAAATCAAGTATAATTAAAATAAGCTTAATTAAATATTACAGTAAAGGTTACTTGTTACTTTCATCCCCACGTTTATTTTTGGTGATAAATCTTACCACGGTTCCCTTGCATACAGTAAACATCTCATGTATGAATTTAAAAAGGAAGAAAACCTAATCTTGCACATTTGGAACTTAATTACTAAATACCTTCATCTAATGCTGTTTTGGCACAGTGCATTACGTTTAATCTGGTTGGTCGGCTATGATGTGATGCATTTGATTGTTGTCTGGTCATTTCATTTTTTGTAGTTTCACAATGTCTGTTAATCACTTAAAAAGTACATGTACCATAAAAGCAACTCAATTCCAGTAACGTGAGTATTTGTAAATCTGTTACTTTCACCTTTAGTGGTTAGTGATGGTGGACGTATTATTTGCTTAAATACTTAACTTAAAAAGGGGTAGTTAGACATGTGTAGAAACAGGTGGTGTGTGTCTGTGAGTTCACGTTTGGATTTTTAAATAAAAAACTTAAATATTTAATTTGACCTTTTATTTACAAAACGTGTGATTTACAATAGAAGAGAGAGAAAGTCCAGTAGGTGCTGTTGGTGCCGCTGATGGTGATTAATGTAGGGTTGTTGAGTGGTGTCCATGTTTTCTGATTCCTGTCTGATGGATGCTGGGGTGATTATTTCTTTTTCTCCTCACGAACTTTGGGCGACAGTCGTTTTTTCTTGTGTCTCTAAAATCAAACATAAAACTTTTCGTCAGCTGATAAAACACTTTCACCGTCATCTTTAAGGTTGCTGTGTCAACATGTATGTGGACTTACATAGTTGATTTTATTACTCCAGTCGGGGTTCGCAAATAAGTGCAGGAGAGAATCCACTCTGGCCTCTTCAACATATACTTCTCTTTGTTCTGGTGACAACAATTTCCACTGTAGAAAAGCATCAGTCACACACACTTAGGACCAGAGTTTAAAGATCACAGATGATTCCTGGAAGAACAAATTAACTTACCCGTTGACCGAGGTGTTTGTTCACCACAGCACTCGTCCTCGTGCCCAACTCCGCCTCCGCAGATGCCCTGTTCTTTTTTAGGAAGTGCATGAAAGCGTTGAGGGGCTTTTAACATACGGCTTGTCTGTCACCTTTTCCTTCCTTCTGAGAGAACAAATCACAAATACACAGTGTAAAAGCATGGTCACGAGTCAGTCACAAGACATACTTATTGTGCATCCTGCATGTGGACGACATTAGGAACAGGGGGGACATTTATGGTCCCTGGATTTTGTGGTTACCGGTTCTCAGCTTCAGGCAAGGCGTCCATAATTTGGGTGAAGTGTGTCTGGCCCTGAAGTTTTTTGGTAGCATAAGCGTGATCATGAAGGACTGTGGCAAGATGATTCTGTTGGACCCCGTATTGGCCACCAATTACGGCTGTTTGGTCCTGAAAGTGTTGGGCACAGTCACATTATTAAGTAGATAATTCTACAGAAGAACAGAAAGGGTCAAGATTTTTACCTCCTCAATACACTCCTGCCGTTCTTGCTCCTCAAAAAAATCAAAATCAAAAATGTCCTCCAGGATCTGAGGGAGGGAAGAGGATCAGTGAGCAGATCAGTGACATCATGTATTAGTAACAGGGTAATGTAAGCATTAGATCAGTGATATTTACAAGCATTTTACATGAATCATGCAGAGAACCACAATATTGGCATCAATTATCCAAAGTTAGAGAAAGAACTATTGAACCAAAGCCTCATCTTTAAAGAGTACCTCACCCCAAAAGCACTTTTTTTGCTGAATACATATGTATTTTGGTACTAAGTAGTGTTGTTGATTGATCCTGGTACAACTCTCAACATTTTAGTCAAAGTATTTCAATTTGTCGTATTTTGTTGTAAATGTCGGAGTGACTGCCCTCAATGTGTTAAAAACCCACTATTACAATTGATTTTTACTATTGGCAGAGAACAAGATCATGTGATGTTTTGGCACCATCTTGCATCACAACAAGCACTGTTAGTAACTCAGACGCAGTGTTTACATGATAGATGCTCCGTCGGTTGCGTGTCGGGATGAAACAGCGACCGACCAAACTGTCCTTGGAACTTCTGTTTTTCAACAAATCTATTTGTTTTTTGTTGTTTTTTTCATTTTTGATATTTTATTGTGAGTATTAGTTATTGTGAGCCCTTTATCATATTTCATTTCATATTGTGAGTTCACCATTTTCTTATACCTTTAACTTCTACCAATATAAATTCACTGATAAAATAATGACACAGGAATATAGAGCATAATTTGTGTATCATGATGTCTTACGTCATTAGAAACTGGCTTTTGAACATCAGGAGAAGATTGACTTGGGGGGTTGTTAACCACATCTGAACCCTCAGAATGGAGACGATTCCAGTCCTCTTTATTCCACTTCATCTTGATATTTGGGCTGATGTGAAACAAAGCAAAGGAAATAAATCAGCTGCTGAGGCTCATGCACAGCAACAACACCTTGCAGAGACCTTCAACTAAACTTAAACTAAACTATTCAATGTATCTGTTCCATTATGTCTAACAGTGACATGCTGCCTCTCCCTCTGCAGTGTGTTCTTATTTGGCTCATATTTAGTTTCTTTACAGTAAACATGATACAAACAGAAACATTGACACACACTAACTGGGATCTATTGCAGTGTAATAATTCACACACTAACCAAGGTTCAATAATAACATGGTTGACTGCTAAACAGCTGCTCATGAAAGACATCTCAATGATATCAATAATGGTTACATTGCATTCCTCTGTATTGATCATTTCTAAGATGTTTATGTAGAAACTATTAGAAGCAGGCCACTGTCACATAAGTTTGGAAGCATAATCTCACATTAAAATCTCTTACTTTGAGTTGTTTGAAAAAAGTCGTCTGAAAGCTGTTTTGCAAACTTTTGGTGCAGATAAAACACAAAGTTTTCTCAAAATCAAATAGCAATGGAGAATATTAAGGGAGATTCATTTATGTTGAAATAACTGAAGAATGAAGGTTTTCTATGCTGGAGATGAAAGTCAGCTGCACTTCAAAGGCAAGTTGGTTTGTTTGTGCAGGTTGCTATGGAGCACATAAAAATGGAACACTTGGTTTCTATAACGATCTGTTACAAGTGACTCAATAGTCTCAGGTCATCTACGTACAGTGCCTACCCTAAAATGCATCAAATATAATTAAAAAAAGGGTTTATCAGTGCAGAAAGGCATTTCAATGTGATGGGGAAGTGGCAGAAATGGGAGTAATTTCGCAAAAATGCATTAAAAGGAGCAAAAATATGTCAAGAAAAAGTGATAAAAGGTTAAAATATGGAAAGTTTGACGTAGCTGCAGAAAAGGGTAAAAATAAGCCAAAATGGCCTCAAATTGTTTAAAAAAAATGACTTAACTTGTGCAGATATTTTAATCATCCTCGGCACATTTTAATGACTTACTTATGTTTGGCTTCCATTCAGCTACAATAACATGTACGTGCTGAATGATGTTAATCAAATGAGTCGTTAGCTGTTGATGAATAAAGCCGATGAGCTGTGGCAAACAAGACATCTCTATAAGTGACAAAAGTATCTAAAACAGAGGTATAGCTGTGGCCTCACAGATCAATAAACCAATGATCAGCAAAAAAAGATGGAAAAGGTTGAAACTGTTGCTCGAAACTTTGTTTTGATGTCCACTGTAAACATTTGGTTTATTGACATTGTTGGAAAAGTTTGGCGCATTGCATTGTGGGATGTGGTATCCCGGCATAGACGAATGCATAGAAGGGTTTTTACTTGAAGTATCACTTTTTGATTTATTTAGAATTTGATAGAAACTGCACTTTTTCTTTAATTTGTTGGGTTTTGTGTTGTAACTAGTAAAACTCCTGTAGACTGTTTTAACAGTGTGAATATTCCTTATGTTCAGTGTCCCTGTTGTGATATTCTGTATTATCTCAACTAAAAATAGCTCCATACTTTTATTTGTTGGTTTTCAAGTTGATTTCCTCAGTTTGGCTCTTGTGTGTGTGTGGCCTGTTATTTGAAGGTGATAAATCACTCTGTTATACATTTTATTTAAGTAAGCAGAGGAGTAAAGAGTACTGATATATCCTACTCAAATAGAAGTACTGATCGAAATTGTACAAGTACATGTAAGTCATACATAATTAAAAAATCAAGTATAATTAAAAACAAGCTTAATTAAATTTTACAGTAAAGGTTACTTGTTACTTTCATCCCCACGTTTATTTTTGGTGATAAATCTTACCACGGTTCCCTTGCATACAGTAAACATCTCATGTATAAATTTAAAAAGGAAGAAACCTAATCTTGCACATTTGGAACTTAATTACTAAATACCTTCATCTAATGCTGTTTTGGCACAGTGCATTACGTTTAATCTGGTTGGTCGGCTATGATGTGATGCATTTGATTGTTGTTTGGTCATTTCATTTTTTGTAGTTTCACAATGTCTGTTAATCATTTAAAAAGTACATGTACCATAAAAGCAACTCAATTCCAGTAACGTGAGTATTTGTAAATCTGTTACTTTCACCTTTAGTGGTTAGTGATGGTGGACGTATTATTTGCTTAAATACTTAACTTAAAAAGGGGTAGTTAGACATGTGTAGAAACAGGTGGTGTGTGTCTCTGAGTTCACGTTTGTATTTTTAAATAAAAAACTTAAATATTTAATTTGACATTTTATTTACAAAACGTGTGATTTACAATAGAAGAGAGAGAAAGTCCAGTAGGTGCTGTTGGTGCCGCTGATGGTGATTAATGTAGGGTTGTTGAGTGGTGTCCATGTTTTCTGATTCCTGTCTGATGATGCTGGGGTGATTATTTCTTTTTCTCCTCACGAACTTTGGGCGACAGTCGTTTTTTCTTGTGTCTCTAAAATCAAACATAAAACTTTTCGTCAGCTGATAAAACACTTTCACCGTCATCTTTAAGGTTGCTGTGGTCAACATGTATGTGGACTTACATAGTTGATTTTATTACTCCAGTTGGGGTTCGCAAATAAGTGCAGGAGAGAATCCACTCTGGCCTCTTCAACATATACTTCTCTTTGTTCTGGTGACAACAATTTCCACTGTAGAAAAGCATCAGTCACACACACTTAGGACCAGAGTTTAAAGATCACAGATGATTCCTGGAAGAACAAATTAACTTACCCGTTGACCGAGGTGTTTATTCACCACAGCACTCGTCCTCGTGCCCAACTCCGCCTCCGCAGATGCCCTGTTCTTTTTTAGGAAGTGCATGAAAGCGTTGAGGGGCTTTTTAACATACGGCTTGTCTGTCACCTTTTCCTTCCTTCTGAGAGAACAAATCACAAATACACAGTGTAAAAGCATGGTCACGAGTCAGTCACAAGACATACATATTGTGCATCCTGCATGTGGACGACATTAGGAACAGGGGGACATTTATGGTCCCTGGATTTTGTGGTTACCGGTACTCAGCTTCAGGCAAGGCGTCCATAATTTGGGTGAAGTGTGTCTGGCCCTGAAGTTTTTTGGTAGCATAAGCGTGATCATGAAGGACTGTGGCAAGATGATTCTGTTGGACCCCGTATTGGCCACCAATTACGGCTGTTTGGTCCTGAAAGTGTTGGGCACAGTCACATTATTAAGTAGATAATTCTACAGAAGAACAGAAAGGGTCAAGATTTTTACCTCCTCAATACACTCATGCTGTTCTTACTCTTCAAAAAAATCAAAATCAAAAATGTCCTCCAGGATCTGAGGGAGGAAAGAGGATCAGTGAGCAGATCAGTGACATCATGTATTAGTAACAGGGTAATGTAAGCATTAGATCAGTGATATTCACAAGCATTTTACATGAATCATGCAGAGAACCACAATATTGGCATCAATCATCCAAAGTTAGAGAAAGAACTATTGAACCAAAGCCTCATCTTTAAAGAGTACCTCACCCCAAAAGCACTTTTTCTGCTGAATACATATGTATTTTGGTACTAAGTAGTGTTGTTGATTGATCCTGGTACAACTCTCAACATTTTAGTCAAAGTATTTCAATTTGTTGTATTTTGTTGTAAAATGTCGGAGTGACTGCCCTCAATGTGTTATAAACCCACTATTACAATTGATTTTTACTATTGGCAGAGAACAAGATCATGTGATGTTTTGGCACCATCTTGCATCCACAAACAAGCACTGTTAGTAACTCAGATGCAGTGTTTACATGATAGATGCTCCGTCGGTTGCGTGTCGGGATGAAACAGCGACCGACCAAACTGTCCTTGGAACTTCTGTTTTTCAACAAATCTATTTGTTTTTTGTTTGTTTTTTTCATTTTTGATATTTTATTGTGAGTATTAGTTATTGTGAGCCCTTTATCATATTTCATTCATATTGTGAGTTCACCATTTTCTTATACCTTTAACTTCTACCAATATAAATTCACTGATAAAATAATGACACAGGAATATAGAGCATAATTTGTGTATCATGATGTCTTACGTCATTAGAAACTGGCTTTTGAACATCAGGAGAAGATTGACTTGGGGGGTTGTTAACCACATCTGAACCCTCAGAATGGAGACGATTCCAGTCCTCTTTATTCCACTTCATCTTGATATTTGGGCTGATGTGAAACAAAGCAAAGGAAATAAATCAGCTGCTGAGGCTCATGCACAGGAACAACACCTTGCAGAGACCTTCAACTAAACTTAAACTAAACTATTCAATGTATCTGTTCCATTATGTCTAACAGTGACATGCTGCCTCTAACTCTGCAGTGTGTTCTTATTTGGCTCATATTTCGACTCTTCACAGTAAACATGATACAAACAGAAACATTAAACACACACAGGCAGATGTGATTGGTTAAAAATGAAAGGTTCGTTTTTTTCCATTGGCCAAAGTTAATACAGGTTTACAGCTGCTACAGTTAACAGATTTTTTCCGTTCCTTTTTCAGATCACATAAGATCTTAATTTGTAGAGTGTACATACTCTGTACTCTGTAGTGTTATAAAGGGGTTTATTTGCGGGTGCAAAATAAAACAGCATGTGCAATTTCCCTGGTTTAATTGTATGAGACATGAACATGATAAATGTGTTGTTTTTTTTTTTTTTTAACTCACTTTTATATTTTTGTTGTTTGGTGAATTTTTCTGTAATGTATGTTTTTTGGAGTCATGTGTATTTTTGTATCTTTCTGTTGTGTTTCTGTATAATTATAATTTTTTGTTGCCATTGTAATGTCATTCTGTTGTAATTTTTGTATAAATATTTAGTTTTGTGTCTTTGGAGTCATTTTTATATTTTTGTTGTTTGGTGTAATTTTTCTGTAATGTACGTTTTTTTTTAAGTCATTTTGTGTGTTTTTTTTAATCTTTCAATTGTCTTTTTGTTCACCTTTAGTATAAATATTGTTTCGTTTTTGTTTTATTTTACTCATTTAGTATATTTTTATTATAAATAAATAAATACCTTGTGTATGTGTTCCCGGGAAATGTTTGAGACGCTGATAACCAAACTCCATAGACATTGTAGTGCCAATCAGAAACACAACAAAACTGCGCAAACAAAACGTAAAGCTCAGAACTACGAGTGAGTAAAGTAAATTAAATTATTATCTACTATTCGGCTGTCTTTTTTTAAAAAAAATAAATCATTGTTTACCTTTGAACCGAGTGGTCAGAGCTTAGCTTCCATGCACGGCACCACAGACAATCTGCAGTTTACCAGATGGAGAATTGAACGGGTTGGGAAAGTTGTCTGTAAAAGACTCACCAGTGGCTGATGGTTTCAGCACACCCTCACACCCTGAGGTCAAAAGTTGAATAGGTTTCATTTCGGGGCCGTCCAGAAGTGAAATAAAATTAAAATAAACATTTTGAAATTACCAAATTACTCCAAAATAACAGATACACACACTTGGGGTATTTGGAACCCGTCGACCGAGTTTTCAGGTTGAACTGGCATCGCGTCGGGGAGATATTTGCTCTGCACGCACGCACGCACACACACCTACCTCCCTTGAATTATAGTATAGACTAGTACAGTCCCCGTCAGAAGTATGCATTCATATAGTGGGCGCTTAAGGAGAGTTGTCAGTTACGGGCATAATAATAACATACTCTGTAGTATTATTAAGGGGTATATTTGCAGGTGCAAAGTAAAATAACGTGTGCAATTTCCCTGGTTTAATTCTATGAGACATTCGCATGATGAATGTGTTGCCTTTTTTTTTTTTTTTACTCATTTTTATATTTTCTGTTTTAATTATTGTTTGTTGTTGCCATTGTAGTGTTATTCTGGAGTCATTTTGTGCATTTTTTTTTTTTTTTTTTTTTGTAGTTTTGTGCATTTCTGTTGTCATTTTAGTGTATTTTTTGTATAAATATTTAGTTTTGTGTATATTGAGTCATTTTCATATTTTTGTTGTTGTTTGGTGTATTTTTCTGTAGTACAAGTTTTTTGGAGTCATTTCATGTGTTTTGGTGCCTTTTGAATATTTTTTGTGCATTTCTGTTGTTGTTTTGTGTACTTTCTGTATAAATATTTAGTTTTTTTGTTTTACGTCATTTATGCATTTTTTGTATAATTATTGTTTTTGTTGCATTTGTAGTGTGATTCTGGAGTCATTTGTAATTTTTTTAGTGTAGTTTTTTGCATTTCTGTTGTCTTTTGTGTATGTTTTGTTTAAATATTTAGTTTAGTGTATTTTGAGTCATTTTCATATTTTTGTTGTTTGGTGTGTGTTGGGGGGGAATCCATTCTAAATTCATACGCACCAGTCCATCCACGTGTACCTGCCTAACTTTCACTAAACTTCTCTATTGTCAGTAGTTAGATGTAGTGGCAGGTGTGTCGTGAGAGAAGCTGCAGTAATCAGGTGACCTTCACTATGTAGCGACATGTAAACACTTAGATCTGACTCAGAGCATAACACTACACTCACTATCACCCTATGGACGGGTGTCGTGACACAGACTGTAACCGGACTAAATGGTGGTCCGTTATTCAACTCAACACTCACATACCTGCACGCATGTCACGTAGACGGTGATCGATAGTGAAGCCCACCTGATCAATGTGTGTGTGAGACTCTACCTGAGACTGTAAACTCCTCCGTTGATTCTCACACACACGCGCCACGAAAAAATGTGCAGCTTTCAACACAGCAGCCATTGCAGTCAATAACTTCCGGGTGAGTTCTGTCCGGTCTAAATAGCGAACAATCAAACTAACGTGAAAATAAACGTTTTGAAGTATTTTTCCTCTAAAGAGAAAAGAGAAGTCCACGGAGGCTCATGCACGCACCGGAAGTGAGCTGTGCAGTGAAATAGATATAGATGGTGCGCTAGCGCCCCCTCACACCCTGAGGTCAAAAGCTGAATAGGTTTCATTTCGGGGCCGTCCAGAAGTGAAATAAAATTAAAAAAAACATTTTGAAATGACCAAATGACTCCAAAATAACAGATACACACACTTGGGGTATTTGGAACCCATCAACCGAGTTTCAGGTCGAACTGGCACTGCGTCGGGGAGATATTTGCTCCACACACACACACAATCTTTAAAAAACAAAGACCTCGTCACCATCTTTAACAGTCGTAGTTTGTAATTTAACAGGAATGAGGTAAGTGAGAAGGAATAAAACAAAAAATAAATGAAAACTAAGGCATTTTTATTGACACAACAAGTAACAACAGTTATTCAAGATCCAGAACTTCTTCCAACGTGATCCAAAGGTAGGACATGTTCCTGAGAGCGTGTGATTCTCCATCAGCTCTTTCAGCTTTTCTTCACACCATCAGCACCAGGTGTTGGACTTGATGATAAGTTGGACCATTGATGACCCAGATTCACTAACACTGAGCCACTAGTAGTCTGCAAGATGGAAACGCCCCTAAGTGTCGTATTTTGGCTTCAAGAACGTTGAGTGAGAAACGTTACAGTGCACGCCCACTACTATAGACGCCATATTTAAATGAGCGTTTTTCCATAGGACAGGAAGTGCTGAGTGCAGGAACACATCAAACGCTTCTCTCTATCCTCAACACTGAGAAAGCTCTTAAACTGTTGGATGATCACATCATCAAGATTGGTCCAGAGCGGGGTAGCGAGGTGCTGCCGGAGGTGCAGGCCTGCAGACAGAGTCAACCATGCGACTGGACGATCTCTTCATGCTCTCAGCGGCTCTGATGGCTCTGTCCAATGAGGGTGTGGCCTCAGTGTGACCTCAAAACCCCAACCGTGACCCGCTGTGAGGGGAGGGGTAGAACCTGAGAGGAACACAACACAGTCTGTTATTAGTTTAGATCAGTGGTTCTCAAACCCTTTGTCCCACTTCAACATTTAACTTAGAAAACTATTCAAAAACATCTATAGATCATAATGATTGATAACACACATTTTAAACAATCTCACTTTGTAAAGAAGTGAAATAAACAGTATTTAGTGGATCATGACCACATTTTCATATTTAGAATTTCTGGCAAACCCAAAGACATTTTTTTCTGGAATAAGTTTCTGATCATGTTTAAGCTCATATATATATATATATTTTAGTTGAACTAGATTTATATTTCACAAAGTGAAAGTATACAAATACAGTTGTTTAAGATTTGAGAAACACTGCTTTAGAAAATAGATTTGTGTTTCACAGCCATTTATTCAGAGCATCACATGCAGCCTGAGACGTTTGGAGTAAAGTAGAAACATCACAGGAAAGTCACTGCACGATTGATTGATTGATTCATTCATTCATTCATTCATGTATTTATTTATATATTTATTTATTTATTTATTAATCTTCTGAGCGTCTCATTGTGTGCAGGGTGGGGAACATCCAGATCATCGGCCACTATTATTTTAATCTAAATGTGAGGGAGGGACTTGTAAACAAACCTTTTTCTACAGCAACAGTAAACAAAATACTCCAAAAACACACTAAATTAAAATGAAACAAATAAATAAATAAATACACAAAATGACTCATTACAAATAAAAAACAAACATAAATACAGAGGAACTCCAAAAAAGATAGAAAATTACAGAAAAATATACATAAGGTCAACAACAATTTACAAAATTGTTCCAAAAACAAACTCAACAACTACAAAAATAACAAAACGCAGCGATCCACAAAACTGATCGTATCTGATCTGAGGGTCACATGATCTACAGTCATTAGAATAACAACCAATCAGATAGTGTGTTTTTGTTTTTTTGCATATTTGGAGTCATTTTTTTAATGGTTTGTGTGTCTGTTGTTTTTGTGAAGTCATAACATCATTCTGTGTATTTCTGGATTAATTATTTGTTGTTTTGTTGGGGTTTTGTTACATTTTTTGTTCCTTTGTGTATTTTTCTAATCCATTTCTGTGTTTTTCATATTATTTTGAGTCTTTTTGTTGTTTTGTGTGTTTGTGGAGTTATTTTGTATATTGTGTGTGTGTGTGTGTGTGTACTTACAGTTTTTGAGGTGGACACCCTGGCAGAAACTGGCGTAGAAAAAGAGCACAGTTGTGTTGGCTCTTCACTGGTCTGACCCGATGAGGGGCGGAGTCTCTGCAACAGTCTGCCAATCATAAAGCAGGTTAGGAGTTCCATTCAGTGAGTGCTCAGTCAGAAGAAAGTGTGTGTGTGTGTGTGTGTGAATATCTTTTGAACAATTTCAGCCCATTTTTGCTTATTTTTATCATTTTTCTGTAACTTCACCAAACTCACCATATTTTAACCTATTTTCATCACTTTTTCTTTCCATATTTTTGCTCCTTTTAATTTATATTTGCTACATTACTCCCATTTCTGACACTTCTACATCACATTTTAATGTCTTTTCTACACATTTTTTTCCACTTTCCAGACATGTTCAGCACTTATAAACCCTTTCTACCACTTTTACACCTAATGTTTATATGTTGACCCATTATTGTCACTTTTAACCTCTTTTCACCAGATTTCATGATGATTTTTGCCATGTTCATCATAACCAGTGTCTCTCCTGGTTTCCTTTCCCTGATGTGAATGTGAGGAAGCTGTTTAGTTGATATAAATCAGAGACGTTTCTCTCACTGAGAACTCTGAACTGGTTGAATAAAGAAGGTTCTCACGGTGCTGTGGCGTCCGGCTGCTCCTCTCCACTGCTGCTGAGGTCTGAGTGGATCTGGACATCAGAGCAGGAGGCTGAACATTGGATCTCATCCCTGGAATCAGACACAAGTGCACATAACTTACAGTAGGGGCCCAAGAAGAGGGTTAGTACCCAGGGCCCAAAGTGTGGTGCTACGGCCCAGATGTAGCGTAGGAACGGGTGATAAATGAGGGTCGTTAAAGGGGAAATGACTGTTCTTACTGCTGCTGATGCTGCTGCATGTGACACGCTGCGGTGACGAGCAGTAGAGGCTGCGGCTCCTCCCACTTTTCTCCTGCTGAGCCGTGCTGGCGTTTGTGGGCGGGTGAAAAACAGACGGAGGATTCCTGGAGCTTTCCTCAGCAGAGATGGACTCAATGGAATCACAGCGGAACAATCGGACACTGGAGGACAAAACCACGACTCAGCAATCACAGGAAGTCCAAAACAACACTATATCCACATTAAAACACTGCTTTTATTTTGAAGGGGACTTATTTATTTATGACTAATTCCTCCATAGATTTTAATAAGAAAATAAACAGGTTTCTTAATAAGAGAGGGGGAAAAATATTGATTCATGTATATATCACAATTTTATTTTGTGTAAAGATAATAAATATCAATATATTTATTTATTTTTTCTAACCCTACATGCAGTGTCGTTTATGTTCCCGTGGTCTGTAAAAAAATGTCTCAGTGAGTTTCAATAATCGTTATTATTGAACTGTATAGAAGTGGATTAAGGCCAACTTTGATGAAGAGAATAATTATTTAAACTTTATTAGCAAACCTTTGACTTTTATCACCATGTTGTATTTTGAGTTCGTTTTTGAAATTTCAAATTGAATTTCATCTTTTCAACTTTAATTTCGTCTTTTCAACTTTAATGTTGATTTGCCCAAAATTATTTTCATTATCAAATTTGGCCCTAATCTGCTTCCGTAGAATCACAATAAATATTTATCGAATTGGTACCAAAGGATGGTGATAATATCAAATCCCTAATTTCTTTACTTATTTCTTCTTTTGATTTTGTATTTTTTTGTTTTATTTATTTCAATGTAAGGATTGTGGACAAAAGGATGTAGTCAGCTTTAGATTGAAAGCAGTCCTTTCAAAGTAAAAGAGAATATCTCTCCATGTTTTCATCACGTAATAATAATAAAATACATGTATGTTGCTGGTCTCACCTCTCTGTCGCCATCTGGTGGACAGGAGAAGGGGGGAGGGGGCTGCTCTCTGATCTAATGAAGCCAGTGTCCAGTTCTGGAGAGATGATCCCGGTCTGAGGGCGGAGCCAACACATGTTACAGTCACATTTAGACTTCCAATGGATAAGAAATGTTGCTTTTTCATTAACGTTGGGTTCATGACTGATAAACACCTGAGAAGAACACGCTCATTCAGACACATTTTTTAATGCTGACTCACTTGCGATTGAACTTTGGAGCTCCTCCTCTCTCCAGGTATGATCCTCCTCCTCCTGCTACTGCTGGTGGTGGTACTGCTACTGGTTCTGGTGGTGGTCCTGGTGGTGCTGGGTACAGGACCAGGGAGGCAGCTGGACTGACTGCTTCTAAAAGACAAATATCAAACATGTGAGACTGGAATCACAGGCGTAACTATAGATGGTGCACCAGGTTCCAGGCACCGTAATGCTGCGTTTACACCGTACATTTACATTTTCTGTATTTGATTTGATCTATTACATACTATGTCGTTCACCTGTTCTCTTTCATAGATTTTGGATAGTTGACAAAAACACATTTGTGAAAAATGTGGCGTTAAGTTGCAAATAATAAATAAAAGAGTACAGACACATTAAGATTTTATAGAAGGAAGTTTTCACTTGCTGTGCCTATGTGTGTCCAAGCGTGTGTGTGCATGTACTTGTGTTTAGGGTGGGGGCACAAAAAAAAAAAATTTGCACCGGGTCCTATCACCATGATGTTACATCACTGACTGGAATCAAAACATTTGATTTCTTTCCTGCTTTGACTCTGGTCCTCGAGGGTTGCAGTCCTGCTTGCTTTTGTGAATCCCTGCTCTAACACACCTAAGCCGATCATTACACTCAGGTGGGAGTTATTATTTAACACGTGCAGAACTGCTGCCCTCCAGGATCAAAGTCTAACCAAAGCTTTGCTGCAGCTTGCCTCATTGCTAACGTGCTAACAGAATTGATTATTGAGTTTATTTTGAAATTTAAGCTGTAACTTTCCTCAAAGTTGCACTAATTTCCAACTCACTGATCCATGTGTGTGTGAGCATCGCTCAGAGGTGGGAGGAAGTGAGAGGTGAGTGTGTGTTTGTAGTCGTCGTCACTTCCTTCTCTGGTTGACCTCAGTTCCTTCATCTCACCAGGATCAGCTGGAAACTGTGGGAATGAAGACAATCAGCTCATTAAATATGTGTGTTAGAATCTGTCATCATGGGACAATCAAACGCATCATAAACAATAGTTCACTATTGGTCAGACGTGGGCAACTCATGGCCACAGAATCATTTTATATGGTCCCCCAAAAAATACACAAAATGAGTCCAAAAACACGCAGAATGGCTATAACCATACAAAATTAAAACGAAAACACAAAAAATTTTAAAAAAAAAGAAGCCAAATTATTTTCACACACAAAACAACAGAAAAATATACAAAACTATTCTAAAAACACACAAGAAATTACTATAAAATATACAAAATAACAATAAAAATAGACAAAATGATGTGAAAATACACACAATTATTTCAAAAACACACAAAAAATTACTATAAACATACAAAATAGACAACAAAATTAAACAAAATGACAGAAAAATACACATTTTTCAAAAAACCCAAAAAATTATTATAAACATACAAAATAACAACAAAAATAGACAAAATGACAGAAATATAAACACAAATATTCCAAAAACACACAAAATAAAAACAGAAATTTACAATTTGATTCTAAAGAACCAACAAAAAGACACAAATTGACTCCAAAAACACATAAAACTAGAACAATAAAACACAAAATGACAAGAAAGACAAACAAAACAACAAAAAAATACATAAAACTATTCCAAAAACACAAAGTCACAACAATAATACACAAAACGACAACAAAAACGCAGAAACCCTTTGTTGTTTCCTGTTAATGCTCTGATTGCTCATTATTCTAAATGCTGACATGAATGTTGATTCTGTGACCCCCCCCAATTTATCTGGTGATATATTGATAAATGTTGGGGAGGATGGTACCTGTGGGGGGGTTCGTGGAGTGGACGAGCACACAGGGCTGAACAGGGAAGGAGGGGGGCGGAGTCTCATAGAGCTGCTCCTGATACTTCTTCAGCTTCCTCATGAGATACACAGAGTAGTAGATCTGTGCCTTCACGTCCTGAGAACCACCAGGAAACAACGAGAAGCAGGTTTAAAACAGGAAACAAATGGGAAGCAGGTTAGAACCACCAGGAAACAAACAGGAGGCAGGTTAAAACCACCAGGAAACAAACAGGAAACAGGTTAAAACCACCAGGAAACAAACGGGAAACAGGTTAAAACCACCAGGAAACAGGTTAAAACCACCAGGAAACAAACGGGAAACAGGTTAGAACCACCAGGAAACAAACAGGAGGCAGGTTAAAACCACCAGGAAACAAACAGGAAACAGGTTAAAACCACCAGGAAACAAACAGGAGGCAGGTTAAAACCACCAGGAAACAGGTTAAAACCACCCGGAAACAAACGGGAAACAGGTTAGAACCACCAGGAAACAAACGGGAAGCAGGTTAAAACCACCAGGAAACAAACAGGAGGCAGGTTAAAACCACCAGGAAACAAACAGGAAACAGGTTAAAACCAGCAGGAAACAAACAGGAAACAGGTTAAAACCACCAGGACGGCACAGCGTTCATATTTTAAAGATCACTTTTTACCGTGTGGGGTCAAGACAACCCAGGTCTGCTCTGTGCTGCTTCTTCAGGCGGCGTAGCTGATTATTCGTCAGGAGGAAAGTTTTTACCAACGAGTCCAAAGTTTCACTGAGGTGACACAAACCCTGTTGTTGACATCATCACAAACGGCCATCGTAAACAAACTGCCACTAACTACGTTAAGTCACAATCATCAAACATTAATAACTTTAGAGGCTTTTAACTCCTAATAAACAATCAATTATAATTACATGACAACAGATTCCCTTTGGAAAAAAATGAGTTGTTTAAAGTTTATAACTTGTATATACTGTATGAATTATTGTTTTATCAACGTTAATGGTGCAGATGTAGTGACACGTGAGGAAAAAAGTCCCAGGAAATCACATTGAACCACATTTTAATGTTTCATTGCTTCACCAAAGAATCCCCCTCCCACCATGTATTTTGTGTAATGTGGAAAATATTCATCGTTTTCTGGAGTTAATACAGCAAAAACACAACAATAATAATGCTAAATCACATGAGGACCACAGTAAGGTGGTTGTTTTTTGTTTATTATGTTTGGGCCTCTACTGTGCAGGCAGCATACGCGCTCCCTTCCCCAGTATACGGTCTCTATACTCGGCCATTCTACAGCGTCCGCGCTCAGGCTAAGCCGAGAAGTGCTGGGTGATACCAGATAGGTGGCGTACGTACCCCCTCCCTCTGATGAGCTAGATCAGCTGTGCTAAATGTGATAAGGAGTGTTGTCTCAGTGCAACTATAATGAATGGCTCTCATATCTGCACATCTTGTGGGGCTTCTTTACAGCCAGAGGATGTCCACGACCTATGCCCCACATGCCTTATTCCTGAGCACCTGTGGGAGGTGCTGTCAGGCAAACCCTGCACGAACTGCAGCTACTTGCCTCGGGCAGTAATTGTTGCCAGGTTGACAGGGGTGGAAGGCCCAGTAGCTGAAGAAGACCTCCCCACATCAGGCCAGCCACCTCCAGCCCGTCTCTAAGCGGCGGGTAGAGGCTACGGCAGCTGCCGTCTCCAGGAAGAAAGCAAAGTCTGACCACAGTGGGATGCTAGGCTAATGCTTATGTTAGCCCAATGCTAATGCTAGCTTAACTAGACTAATGCTAGGTTATTGCTACGTTAATGCTATTTCTAGGTTAATGCTAATGCTACATTAATGCTAATTAATTTCTGGTATTACTTTGATGACATTAAAGCTATCGTCCCAGAGCCACAAACTGCCAGCTCGTCACTTCTGTGTGTTGCCTGAGATCTGGGCAAAGTACACAACAAAATATGTAAAACAGCTGAATTAGAAGTTGTAAATAGAATGTAAAAGGAAGTAAATAAATGAGTTTTTAGTTTGTAATATGTTGTTGAGAATCTTTAGGTACAGTGGACAGTCACTGTCACTGACTTAAAACATTTATTTTTTAGCATATGTTCTAATGCTGTATTTTTGTGTGTAATGTATTTTGTCCATGTTTGTCATGTAATTGATTATACCTGTATCCGATCTGTTAAACTATAAAATATGTTTAATCGTCTTAGTATTTACTATATATCGTACCGTATATTTATTTATCATCATGATTTAATGTCAATTTAATGAATATAAATCTAGTAGGAGCTTTAAAATGTGTGTGTATAATATATCATTTATGCCTTTTGGGTTTGTCAAATCATTTTGAAAATATTTATAGGTTTAATTGAAATAACAAAACTTTTAGGTTGCGTGGAAGGTGTTGCGGTAATGAGAAAAATAAGTCTAAATCAAGTGTTCATTTAAATATTTATGTCATGTCAGAGTTTCAAGTAACTGTGCAGGACTGTCAGAAATCAAACTTAAAAAATTTTAATGAGATTTTTTTGGACTTGTTTTGGAAAATATGTTCTAAAAGATGCTAAATTGTCAGTAAATATTTTAAAATGAATGCCCACAAACACTTAAGACCTTGTCAATAATGACTAATAAAGAAATGTGTTTGTTCTTGTCTTTTTAAAATTTCATGTTGTAACTCAATGAAACGAGGATTTCATGAGAATCACCCTGGTAAGTTACGAATGTAACTATGGTTCTATGAATCCCAAATGACCACCAGACCTCTTTGTCACTCAGAATCCTTGTGTGCGCGCAAGAACATTCTGTAGGAAAGATATAAACTTCCTTTGGGTCATCCAGGGGTCACAGATGACATTGTTGATATACATACTCACAATGTGCATGCACAAAGGGGAATATTCAGTGCTTAAAGCACCGCCTCTGACGGTCATTCGAGATTCATAGAACCATAGTTACATTCATAACTCTTCGTTTTACTTTAGTGGAAGTTTTTTTTAAAGATTCCAGCTTGTAGCTTTAATTCTCACTGTTCAGGTAGGTAAAATATGTATAGAGTAAAGAACCAAAATAAGAGTTAAAGTGTTACCTCTGTTTGCTTTTCAAGACTCAGTTTTCTACTCTTCAGTAGATCGCCAAAGGTCTGCATCTGAAAGAGAAAAGTCTGAGCACCTCTCCAGGGTCCTAAAGGACATTCATCTCAGTGAGTTCTGATGGAGGCCTTACCTGCTGGAGTAACATCTTGGCCTGTTGGGAGAGAACGATGCCCAGCTGTGGTCCAAGCTCTTGTCCTAGTTGTGGTCCCAGCTGTTGTCCTCGTTGTGGTCCCAGCTGTTGTTCCAGCTGTGGACCCAGCTGTTGTCCTAGTTGTGGTCCCAGCTGTGTTTCAAGCTGTTGTTCCAGCTGTGGTCTTAGCTCTGGTTCAAGCAGTGGGTCCAGCTGTGGATCAGGACTATCAGATTCTGGACGTGTAGGAAGGCTTCCTGTTGGGAGAAATTGAGGATCAGGACACCAGAAGGAAACACGTGAATGTGTTTCAAAGAACGCTATCAACACGTCTAATAACAACACAAAGTAAAGGAGAATGACCTGGAGGAAAACAGGCATCCATCTGAGCTCCCTGAGCCTGAGGAAAATCCAGCTGGATGGGACTGGAGGCGCTTTGAGTGGCTGCTGATTGGACGCAGTGAGCAGCCGTCAGATCGTCCCAGCACAGCTTCACCTGAGGGGGACACACACACACACACACACTGAATTTCAGTCCAGGAGCAACGTACGGCCCAGTTTGATCTGAAGTTAAACTAAGAAAACCTCACAACTTTTTAAGGAACAAACATGTTGTTACATTCATCCAAACCATAGAAAAACTACAACAAAATACACAACTATTACAAAATCACACAAAATAACTATGAACATAACAAATTAACTACCTTGGCTGTCAGACGCAGTTGGTCGATGGTGTTCTCTGCTTCTGCATGCTCAATCAGCAGTTCCATGTAGTTCTCCTGTAGGAAGAGAAGAAGAACAGATGAAAAAGAGAACACTGGATGCCTCTATACTGGCTAACTATAGACCAATCAGAACCTTCCATTCATGGCCAAGATCATTGAGAAGGTGGTCTTCAACCAACTGAGTCAATTCTTAACATTCACAACAAAATATTTGATAAATTTCAGTCAGGTTTTGGTTCTCATCACATCACAGAAACTGCTCTGATCAAAGTGATCAATGACATAAGGTTGAACACTGAATCAGGAAAAGTATCGGTATCTCATTCTATTAGATCTAAGTGCTGCATTTGACTCTGTAGATCATACATTTTTGTTGCACACATTGTAAACATGGGTTGGACTAAATGTAAAGTAATGGAATGGTTTTAAGTTCTACTTGGAGGATCAAAGTTATTTTGTAATATTGTAAACTCTGAATCTGACAGATTACCAATGTCCTGTGCTGTTCCTCAGGCTCTGTTCTTGGACACCTTCTGTTTAGCCTTTATATGCTTCCTTTAGGACAAATTTTACAGAACTGTAAGGTTGATTATCAGAGCTACGCAGATGACACACAAACTATATCTATCACTGAAACCCAGATGACTATGGTCCCATTGAGTGTTGTGTGACTACTTAGAAAAAGTAAACTGCTGGATGAGTGAAAACTTCCTTCAACTAAACCATGACAAGATGGAGGTGATTGTCTTTGGTAACAAAGAAAAGAGGACTGCTGTCAGCAAGTATCTGAGTCTGGATCTTTAAAAGATAAAGACCTGATTGACTCAAATCCAACATCAGCACTCAGATCAAATCTATCACAAAAACATCTTCTAACCACCTAAAGAACATCTCCAGAGTGAAAGGTTAATGACTCAGAAAGATCAGGAGAAACTGGTCCATGCTTTATCTCCAGCAGACTGGACTATTGTAATGGTCTTCATCAAACATCTACAAGCTGGTTCAGAAACGCTGCAGCTCAGGTCTGAACCAGAACAAAGAAGTCAGAAACACAATGAATCCATTTTTAAAGTCTTTACACTGGCTCCCAGTCAGCTCAGAGGAGACGTAAAGTTCTGCTGCCTGGTTATAAATGTGTGAATGGGTTGGTCCAGAAGATATCAGTGAGATGTTAGTCAGGTATGAACCCAGCAGGTCTCTGAGATCTATAGACACAGGTCAGATAGTTGAGCCCAGAGCTCTCAGATCTATGGACACAGGTCAGATAGTGGAGACCAGAGCTCACAGTAACCATGGTGATGCTGTGTTTAGTTGTTTTGCTGCAAAGAAATGAAACAAACTGCAGCAGAGCTAAAGTCAGCATCACATGTGAACATTTTTAAATCAAAGTTAAAATAACTTTTTTTCTCTACTGCGTATGATTGAGAGAGAGATTTATGGTCATGTT